>NC_080176.1:58422543-58722543 GCF_950295315.1 Erinaceus europaeus
TGAAGCACAGTAAACAATAGTACATGAAGGACCTATTGGAGTCTCTTTCATTATTGTGGAGATAGGGAGCTTATTTTTCCTGTTCAGAAATTACTTATGATATGATTTAAGACTATGTTGTGGGGAGACTTTGCCCAAATCTTTTGAACCACATTTGTTTATAACTTTCAGTGATGTTTCAAGATCAGTATACAAAGTGTCCCATTATTAGAGTATCTTTATCAGCGGAACATGGCACTGATTCCTAGTACAAAATGGGTGTCCTTCTGTGGCATCTCAAATATTCAATTTTGATTCACTTAGAATCATAGCTTTTTTTTAAAAAAAATTCTTTAAAAAATTTTTTTATATTTATTTATTTTTTCCCTTTTGTTGCCCTTGTTTTATTGTTGTAGTTATTACTGATGTCGTTGTTGTTGGATAGGACAGAGAGAAATGGAGAGAGGAGGGGAAGACAGAGGGGGAGAGAAAGATAGACACCTGCAGACCTGCTTCACCGCCTGTGAAGCAACTCCCCTGCAGGTGGGGAGCCGGGGCTTGAACCTGTATCCTTAAGCTGGTCCTTGCGCTTTGCACCACCTGCGCTTAACCCACCACGCTACCGCCGGAGTCCCGAATCATAGCTTTTTAAAAATTTCTTTTTCTTTTTTTCTTTCTTTTATTTTCTTTGTTGGGGGATTAGTGGCTTACAGTCAATAGTAAAATACAATAGTTTGTACATGTATAACATTTCTACAATACAACCCCCATTAAGTCCTCCTCTGCCATCATGTTCTAGGACCTTAACCCTCCCCTCCCCCCAACTCCAGAGTCTATTTTGGTGCAGCTCAGCAAAGAATCATACTGTTAACTGCAAGATCCAGTTGATGAGAAGCCCCCCTTTTTTTTTTCAAAGCATTTTTGTAAATGTATATGTATGCCACAGAATGGCTTCTCCAAGCCAGTTTGCATTTTGGCTAGTTTCTACCTTGCATGATATTTTGAGCTCATGATTAAAATCCCCCCTGCCTTGCCTAGGCAACAGCTTACATGTCTAGTAGGTTCTTTGTATCGGTGCATGTACCACAAACTGCATTTTCACTTCTCAGGCCTCTGCAGCTTTGACTACAATCAATCACTCTTTGTCTTATTTTTATAGTTTTTTATGATGTTCTGATGGTTACTGTCTTCTATCAGTACTTTGTGTCACTATCTACTGGAGGCTTAATCAGAAGAACAGTATTAGAAAAAAAGTTCAATATGCTTTCTTTTTATATTTTTGCATCATTAAACTTGGTATGCATGGTACATGTATAACATATTAACCCTCTGTATCATGTAGTATCTATTGTGTTTCTTGCTTATCCCTGTTAGTTTAATTTAGTTTTTGCTTTATTGTATGCATTTATTTTTATAACAATAAAATGTGTTAAAAATAAATGTATTGGGGCCAGGAGGTGGTGCACCTGGTTAAGTGCACACATTACAGTGTGCAAGGACCCGGGTTCAAGCCTCTGGTCCCCACCTGCAGGGGGAAAGCTTCAAGAGTAGTGAGGCAGGACTGCGAGTGTCTCTCTGTCTCTTCCCCTCTCTATCTCTCCCTTCCCTCCCCTCTCAATTTCTCTCTGTCTCTATCCAATAATAAATAAGTAAAAATGTTTTTAAAAATGTATTAAAAACCCTACACTGGGAGTCAAGCGGTAGCGCAGCGGGTTAAGTGCAGGTGGCACAAAGCGCAAGGACCAGTATAAGGATCCCTGTAACAGCCACCGGCTCCCCACCTGCAGGGGAGTCGCTTCACAGGCTGTGAAGCAGTTCTGCAGGTGTCTATCTTTCTCTCCCCTTCTCCATCTTCCCCTCCTCTCTCCATTTCTCTCTGTCCTATCCAACAACAACAACATCAATAACAATAATAACTGTAACAACAATAAAAAAACAAGGGCAACAAAAGGGAAAATAAATTTTTAAAAAATGTCAGGTATACAGATGTTGGCAGAATTAATAAGTCCCTGAGGCCACACTGAAGAAAACAACTGGTACAGAAAGTAAGTGGGCTGTTTTCACACTGCATACATTTTTGCTCATCCTTTGACCTTGCTAAAACCATGTGCCTCTTAGTTCTAGTACGTGACTGCTCTCTGACTTGCACAGATACCCTGCTAGCAAACCAAGATTATGAAGAAAGGAAACTGGGCCAGTTGTGACATTTAAAAATCAACTGCAAGACATCTGGAATCTCTCAAAGACAAAAGCTCAAAAAACAGTTTATCCTAGGCTCTAAAAATGTGTTGCTTATTCTTTATGTATCTCAGACAATACAATTTTACAAAGATGTCTGCTCAGTTTAGTAATCTTTAGAACATATTTTCCCAAGCACTTAACAGTTTAGTAGTTAGAAATCTTACCTCAATTGTCTGTTTTTGGAAAGAACACTGTCTTCCTCTTTTAATATAAATGTTGTCATTATTTATGATCTTCTCATGCTCAATTAAATTCATGACTCATAACTGAGTGACAGTTCTCTATCCATGCTGTATCATCTAAAGACTTTGATAGTGGAGGAAGATACATAATGTGTAAGGTATCTGCATCAGTCAATGGATTTGCAAATGGAGTGACTGGAAATGAGTGAATCATCAGAATGACTTCTGGCTCCAGTGAGCAATCTCACTTCCATTTGCATTAATGTAGCTTCCTCTCAAGTAGCTGTGGATTTTAATAAGATAATATCATCATATAATTATTTAACTGCAAAAAACTTAAGAGGTCTTTGTATCATCCTCCTCAAAACTCTGGAAAGGTGACAAACACTGAGTCTACAGGCTAGCTAAGATTTTTGGTATAAGGTCATATAGCATGATGCTGCCCATTCTAAACCTTGGTCTTAAAAAAAAAAAATCCAAAGTCATACTCTTTTTTAAAATGATTCTTACAGTTTCATGTTTGAGGAATTTACTGTAATTTATCCGCCTTCCTCTACTGATAAACATTTAATGAAGTATAAACAATCTAAGTTAAATTAATATATTCAAGTTTCTGGAAAATATTAAGAAAACACAAATTTTAGGGAGTTGGGCGGTGGCACAGCGGGTTAAGCGCACGTGGCGTAAAGCGCAAGGATTGGCCTAAGGATCCGGTTCAAGCCCCTGGCTCCCCACCTGCAGGGGAGTTGCTTCACAAGTGGTGAAGCAGGTCTGCAGGTGTTTGTCTTTCTCTCCCCCTCTCTGTCTTCCCCTCCTCTCTCCATTTCTCTCTGTCTTATCCAACAACAACGACATCAGTAACCACAACAATGTTAAACAACAAGGGAAAATAAATAAAAAGGGAACACAATAAAATAAATAAATAAATAAATATAAGGGCAACAAAAGGGAAAATAAATAAATATTAAAGAAAGAAAACACAAATTTTATCTTTTCACTTCTCAGGATATTTGAATCTACCTTTGATATATATGTATTTTATAAAACTGAACACAGTCCTTAAAGTGTCAAATTGCAGAATAATCTGGTTCCCATGAAAAGGAGGAAACCAAACCTCTGCATGATGTCCCACTGAAAACTGTCCCCATTATCTTCAAAAATTAAAATATTCCTTTGAGTTACAAGCATTCTTCTCCTTGCTTCTCTGTGTGCATTGATATTTATGGGATCAATATGTAATTTAGTATCAGTAAACTTAATCATAATCAGCCAGAGTGTTCTGTTGAGCCTAACCTATAAAATGTACTATAATGATTCTAAAATGTTTAATTTAAGAATGACTGCCTCTGTGTATATGAATCAGAGACCTGTGTTTAATTATTGATAGCAATTAGATCACAGAAGCAGACAAACACCATCTGGTGGTAGAAATGGTTTTGTAGTTATCCCTCTTTAATTCCTGGTGCGAAAGTATGTATTGTTGATTCGGTTCTCCCAGATGGAAAAACTGGCTTTCTTTCTATAATCCACTTTTTAAATCTCAAATTATCAATAATTAGTATTCTCTAAGCTAAGATTATCAGAATTAGAAAGTGGTCAGTCGATTGTGGTTACCATAATTTGAACTCACTTCTCGCTTTGTATGGACCTCATGAATAATAATAAGAGTCATGTAGATGTGGTTGAAATTCAAGGTCAGATATTCAGAACAAAAAAGAAATGCTGAATATAAAATAATAGACAGTGCCAAATATAACATATTTCCTCAAATGAGATACACACATATGAACTGTATGGGAATCTATGAGTATCGTGGTGTTATGGGTTGAGTAAACAGATTTCAATATAACAATATTTTTTGAAGGGTCTGAAGAAATAGTAGTGTAGACTTCAGTGTTTACTCTCTTAAAGGATAAGTATTACTATTAAATTCTGAGTATCTTTTGACCCATCAGCACAACTACTCATGCACCATATAGGGCATAATCTGGGCCCCAGACTCATTGTTCTTCCTTGGCATTCTGCTACATATTTATTTATTTATTTGTTTATTTATTTATTATTGTATAGAGAAATTGAGAAGAGAAGAGATAGGGAGGGATAGAGACAGAGAGACACCTATAGGCCTGTTTCACCACTTAAAGCTTTCTCCCTGCAGGTAGGGACCAGAACTTGAATCCCAGTCCTTGCACACTGTAATGTGTGCATTTAACCAGGTGTGCCACTGGGAAGACAGCATAATTGTTCTGCAAAAGACTTTCTTGCCTGAGACTTCAATGTCCCAGGTTCAGTTCCCATTACCACCATAAGCCAGACCTGAGCAGTGTTCTTGTCTGTCTTTCTTTATCTCTCATTAAAATAAATAAATACCACAGCTTTCTCAGCCACTCATCTGTTGTTGGGCACCTGGGTTGCTTCCAGGTTTTAGCTATTATGAATTGTGCTGCTATGAACATAGGAGTACACACCTCTTTTTGGTTGGGTGTTATGGAGTCCTTGGGGTATAACCATAACCCCAGGAGAGGAATTGCTGGGTCATATGGAAGGTCCATGTCTAGTCTTCTGAGAGTTTTCCAGACTGCTCTCCACAGAGGCTGTACCAATTTACATTCCCACCAGCAATGTAAAAGGGTTCCTCTGTCCCCACATCCTCTCCAGCATTTGTTGCTGCTGTCCTTTTTGATGTATGCCATTCTTACAGGAGTGAGGTGGTATCTTAGTGTTGTCTTAATTTGCATTTCTCTGACGATCAGTGACCTAGAGCAGTTTTTCATATGTTTGTTAGCCTTTTGGATCTCCTCTGTGGTGAATGTTTTGTTCATTTCCTCTGCCCATTTTTGGATGGGGTCATTTGTTTTTTTGCGGCTAAGTTTGCTGAGCTCTTTATATATTTTGGTGATTAGTTTCTTGTCTGATGTCTGGCATGTGAAGATCTTCTCCCATTCTGTGAGGGGTCTCTCTGTTTGTTTAATAGTTTCTTTGGAGTGGCTGAGAAAGCTGTGGTATATATACACAAAGGAATACTATGCAGCTATCAAGAACAATGAACCCACCTTCTCTGACCCATCTTGGACAGAGCTAGAAGGAATTATGTTAAGTGAACTAAGTCAGAAAGATAAAGATGAGTATGGGATGATCCCACTCATCAACAGAAGCTGACTAAGAAGATCTGAAAGGGAAACTAAAAGCAGAACCTGATCAAATTGTAAGTAGGGCACCAAAGTAAAAACCCAGTGGTGAGGGGTAGACATGTAGCTTCCTGGGCCAGTGGGGGGTGGGAGTGGGCGGGAGGGATGGGTCACAGCCCTTTGGTGGTGGGAATGGTGTTTATGTACACTCCTAGCAAAATGTAGACATATAAATCAGTAGTTAATTAATATGAGAGGGGGAAATAAATTGTATGTCTCAAAGTTTCTCAAAAGACAAACCGAATCTTTTTAATATATAGACTGTGTATTTGATATGCGGACTCTCTCAAAAGCCTAGACCAAGTAGATTAGAAGCATCCAATAGCACAGCTATATACAAGATACTGGGTACTGTACAGCAAACCATAACAAAGGGACTTTTCAAAGTTAACCCAATTAACAAATAAAGTGATAATAATATTAACTATCGATTGTCTTTTTGAACCCTAAGACAGCAGGAACCTCACATCTTTACTATAGAGCCCCTACTTCCCCCAGTCCTGGAACCCTTGGATAGGGCCCACTTTCCTGTATGCATCTCCCAATCCGAACCAAATAATATTGCATCCGCCGATCACAACCTAACCAAAGCAACGATTGCCACCTCAATATGCTTCACCTCAGACTGTATCCAGAGACTTCACGTGTGGAATGACAACCCTTCAACTTCATTACTCGGGTGAGACCTTTCCTTTTATAGTACACTCTAATTTCATCCCAGATAGTTCACTTTCTAACAAAGTCCCATAATCTAGATATACACCAGTTTCTGTGAGAGAGAGCTTATGTGCACACGTATCCATAAACTACTGCAAAATATATACCTGAAAGCAGAAGTACACTAGAGTTTGCAGTGAGTACCTCCCTAACACTTCCTCTCCACTATTCCAAGCTTGGGATCCATGATTGCTCAACAAATTGTTTGGCCTCATATGTTAACTCTCTTTTCAATCACCAGGTTCCAGATGCCACCTGGATGCTGGCTAGGCTTCCCTGGATTGAAGACCCCACCAATGTGTCCTGGAGCTCAGCTTCCCCAGAGACACACCTTACTAGGGAAAGAGAGAGGCAGACTGGGAGTATGGACCGACCAGTCAACGCCCATGTTCAGCGGGGAAGCAATTACAGAAGCCAGACCTTCTACCTTCAGCAACCCTCAACGACCCTGGGTCCATGCTCCCAGAGGGCTAGAGAATGGGAAAGCTACCATGGGAGGGGGGGATTATGGGGATTGGGTGGTGGGAATTGTGTGGAGTTGTACCCCTTCTACCTTATGTTTTTGTTCACTAATCCTTTCTTAAATAAAAAATTAAAAAAATAAATAAATAAATAAATGTTGGTCTTCTATGTGTATAGCTCAGCTTAGATATTCTGTGACACACACACAGCAGAGCTGAGGTGTATCGGTATGATGGTAGTCTCAACAATTGTGACTTTGGTGAACCAAGGCTGTCTAACCTCATAGAAAGTTATCTCCAGAATCAAATAGCTTCATGTACATCTATCTCATGGGCTGAGAGTTCCATGGCTTACCAAAAAGTCTCCACTTCATTAGGGGCAACATGTAAACTTTGTTTTGTTATTTCATCTCATTGAGTAGAGCCAAAAGGGAATTCTACAAGAATTCATTTCAGTAGTCAGTGACAAGATTCCTAACAGTGTTCTAGGACAGTAGACCTAGAGAATTTCTGGAAGAAGTTGTAGGTCATGTGCAAAAACCACTACACTGGAGTCAGTGAAACTGGGAGAGAAGATCAAAGCAGGTGGAAGGCCACAAGTCTGTCACCATTAATACTTTAGATGACTCTTGCAGAAATATATCAGATACTTCTACATATCAGATACTTCAGTATATTAGATACTTCTATTTGTTTGAAGTTGATATGTCCTTAGCTGGAGAATGGAGTCAAATAATAGCAAAAAGTAGTAGTTGACATCAAGGCTAATGATATATGGTAGATAGTGGAAACAAATCACTTCAGAGTGCATCAGAGTTCTAAGCTATTTGCCCACTGACCTGGAAGTTTTTATCTCCGGGGAAGAGGGAAAAGCAGGCATCCAAAATCCAGTTTCAGAAGATCAACATAGGATACCTGAATGGAAATCTGGGGCACGAGGAAGAGTATCGGAAAATTTTCCAGAGGATGGCAGGAAATTAAGATATAAATAGATGTATCTTGTTTAGTATAGTACATTCAGGTAACATACGATAAAGACATTTGAAGAGTCTGCTGCTGTCTAAGGACCCTCTTTAAAGAAGCAGTATCAGGTTCTTAAGAGGTGATGCAGTAGAGAAAGCACTGAATTCACTCTTGGAAGGTGACACAATGGATAATACATTAGACTTTCAGTCCTGAAGTTCTGAGTTTGATTCCCAGCATTGCATAAGCCAGAATGATGCTCTAGACATGTATATCTCCTCTTGAAGAGGCGCTTCAAGATTATTAGAGTAGTACTGCAAGTGTCTCTTTCTTCCTGTCGCTGTGATAAAAGAAATTTTAAAAATTGGTCACTGGAAACCGTGATGTCCACAGCAGGCATCAAGACCTAGTGATAACCTTGGTATCCAAAATAAAAAAAAAGAAAAAGAAAAACGTCATTTCTAAGTAAAGGAAATATAGGCCACCAAACTCACTTTTATAGATTTTATCAACTTTATTTTGTTTTTGTTTGCTTGCTTTGGAAAGGCATGATTCAATCAATCCTTCACACCCATTTAAAAATATTGTATTTATTTCACTGTAGTGAGGGAGACCAGAGCATAGCTCAGCTCTGGTTTATGATGGTGCAGAGTACTGAACCAGGGACCTCAGAGCCTTAAGCTTGAGAGTCTTTTGCATAACTGTTATCTCCTCAGCTCCCCAACTCTTTTATCTTCAGACTGAAATAGAGAGATAGAGGTAGAAATGGAGAAAGATAGACAGTGAGAAGGAAAGACACAACTTTAGCAGGCCACTAGTCATGAAACAGCCCTTGATGCAGTGCCTGTTTTTCTCTGTGGTTCTGGGATCATGAAGCAGGGTATTCCAATATGATAAAATGTACACAGTACTTATCTGCCTCTCAGACCATATTTTATTTTGTATAAGAATTCCCCTTCATCTATTTTGTATAATTGACTTGTATGAAAAATTTTCTTTGAAGGAATAATTCATTAAGCAAGCCTCTGCTATATTCTTTGACTCCATATGAAATGGTAGGAAGGCAATACCTCAGAATTCAGATCCAAGTTTGATGCAAGTGAGTATCTAGATTGACTTCCAAAGATGGGTAGTATCACCTAGATTACTGTCATTCTTGTGAACTGAGGTACCCTCTGAAAAGCATGGTTGTCTGGGAACAATAAAAATAAAGAGGCAGGCAGGAACTTCTGAGATAAGCAGAATAATCTATAGGTGTGAGGGAGTTTGAGTGGGTTGGGTACCTGTGTCGGTGTCTGCTGTGTTTATATGGAATCTACTTTGCAGGCTCTTGTATGTGACCTCTGCCAGTTACAGGGGATTTGACTGCATTTTTATCAAAGTTACATGGGTTCTTCATTCTGTCCACTGACTTAATCCAATTTCTGTGAAGAGGTTAAAAGCATCACAGAAAACTGTACTATATTCTTTATACATTATTCGTGAACTATAGATAATTACAGCTGTGGCTGGTCATGAAATATTCATAGATTCAAACAGGGATGAAGAAAGAAAAAAACCAATGACAAAATAGCAATAGGGCAAACTTGCTCAAAAGGTTAATATATATATATATATATACATATATATATATATATTCTGCAATAGATCTTAAAAGATGGCAATTTTTTATCAGAGGAAAGTAATAAATTGAGTCAGTGCCTTGACACTAGGAAGACATTCTAATTATATTGTTCCAAAAAAGTACCAAGGAGGATGCATTCTTATACTACACAGATAATAATTTTTTTTCTCTTTTTTTATTTAAGAAAGGATTAATTAACAAAACCATAGGGTAGGAGGGGTACAACTAATAATTTCTTAATAGGTTTTTATTTCAAGGCAGAATCCCCTTAACTTAAATGATGTGTACAGATTCTTATTGTGCTGACCATGTAGGAATAGAGATTTAAGAATTTGTGCTTTGACATCCAAGACATATTTTGAGATTGCATCCACTTTCCCTTTCAATCCCCTCCCTGTCATTCCTAGCTCCAGAAGTTCTCTTTGAAGTTCTTATTACTTCAGGAGGAAGATGGATGCCAGACATATTTATAGAAAGTAAGGTGGTAGGTTAGACACTTGGCAGTGTAGTTCATACAAGCAGTTAAAGTTAAAAGTTATGATTTAAAAATCCATATCTGCTGAAAAATTTTAGAGCCTGTATCTGAGGACTAAGGTCAAATTGGGTTCCTATAAAAAGAACAGCTGTAAAAAACCCTGGAGTGAGAGTGAGGGTGGATGTTTGGCTTCCTGGGGTGGGGGTGGGGGGTGGATGGGATGGGACACAGTCTTTTGGTGGTGGGAATGGTGTTTATGTATACTTCTATTAATTTGTAGTCATATAAATTTTATTTAAAAAAAGAGCAGCTGAATATTTGTAATTCATAACCATGTACATGGCATGCTGAAGGTTCCCAAAGGTATGTGATATAAATAAAAACCTAAGCACAGTCTGTACAAAATTGGACTTGTGACTTTCACTGAATGATAACAGCAAAATCCAAAGAAATCATCACACACTTTTATGAATGAGACCTAGTAAAGCAATCTCAATTTCTCTTGTCTTGCTGTATAGTAAAATATAAATATTAGAAAACAAATCAGTTATGATGAAATTAGAAGTGTTAAGAACTCATAGGAAAACATACAAGCCAGTTTTATAATTACTTAAGATGTGGTCCCGTTCTTCTTCTAGCGTTTGCCCTTCTTCCGTAGCCAGACAACAGCATCAGGTTGAGCCTGATGTAAAGTTTCGAGACCTCCTTTGAATCTGGAGAGGTAGCATTCATTGACTATGTGGGTCATAGTCTGTCTGTAGCCGCAGGGGCAGTTCGGGTCGTCTCTGGCTCCCCAGCGATGGAACATAGCGGCGCACTGGCCATGGCCTGTTCGATAGCAATTGAGGAGGGCCCAATCATAACGTGCTAGGTCAAAGCCGGGTTGACGCTTGCAGGGGTCTGTGATGAGGTGTTTGTTCTTTACCTCAGCTGACTGCCAACTCTGTTTCCAAGAGTCTGGAACAGAGAAGTTCAGTGTAGGCATAAGGGAGCAGATTGGGTGACGAGATGTCAAGCGTTGGACAGGGTGGGCGAAGATATCCGCGTATATTGGCAGGTCCGGTCGAGCGTAGACATGGGAAATGAACTTAGATGATGCCGCATCCCGACGAATATCTGGCGGGGCGATGTTGCTAAGAACTGGCAGCCATGGAACCAGGGTGGAACGGATGGTTCCAGAAATTATCCTCATGGAGGAATATAATTTGGAATCGACCAAGTGGACATGGGGGCTACGGAACCATACTGGGGCACAGTATTCTGCAGTGGAATAGCATAATACCAGAGATGATGATCGCAGTGTGGAAGCGCTCGCGCCCCATGAGGAGCTGGCCAGTTTTGCAATGATGTTATTCCTCGCGCCCACCTTTGCTGCAGTTTTTATGAGATGTTCGTGAAATGACAGAGTGAGATCGAGAGTAACGCCAAGATAGACTGGCTGGGCTTCATGCCGGATTCTCGTATCACCAAGCTGCACATTAAGCTCATGCCAGGCCGAGGCATGGTGTAGATGGAAAACAGATGATACCGTTTTTGCAGTGCTAGGGATTAGTCACCATTTTTTACAGTAATCAAAATCAGAGACATGTCTTTCGTGAGTGTTTCCTCGAGGATGTCGAACTTGGATGCCTGAGTTGCACAGCAGATGTCATCGGCGTAGATGAACTTCCTTGAAGAAGTTTCTGGGAGGTCATTGATGTAAATATTAAATAGCGTAGGAGCCAGAACAGAGCCCTGGGGGAGGCCACTTGAGACAAGTCTCCATCTTCTAGACTTGTCACCCAGATGCACCCGGAATCTTCTGTTTTGGAGAAGAAACGATATAGTGTTGGCCACCCATGGAGGCAGGCATCTTGAGATCTTGACTAGGAGACCACGGTGCCAGACCGTGTCATAGGCTGCTGTGAGATCAACAAAGACAGCACCTGTCTTTAAATTCTTCTGGAATTCATTTTCAATGTAAGTTGAGAGGGCCAGGGCGTATTCACAGGTAGATCTTCCTGGGCAGAAACCAGCCTGGGCGGGTGATAGGAATTTCTCTGTAAGAGGAGAAATACGTGACAGAAGCAGCCTCTCAAGGAGTTTGTAACATACGCAGAGGAGAGAAATTGGTCTATAGCTGGCGGCCAGTGTTGGGTCCTTCTTTGGTTTCAAAACTGCTATAATCTTCGCACGACGCCAAACTTTGGGCATAGACTCAGATTCCAAGATGTGGGACAGGAATGAAGCGAGCCACTTCTTTGCCGTGGGACCCAGGTTTAAGAATGAGTTCTGGGATGATGTTATCATAGCCAGCAGCTGTTCCCGGTTTAACCCTCTTCAAAGCGTCTTCCAGTTCAGACAGTGTAAAGGGAGAGAGTTTTGGAGATGGACAAGATAACCGGAAGTGAGATGACCACTCATGGGAAATGTGGTCCCGTAATACATTGGGATTTGAGCCAATCAGGTGAACTTTAAAGTAGTTGACTTATTTACAATTTATAATTTAAAATCTAATAGTATTAACATGTTGTTTAGTAATATTATTTTATAGAGAGTAAGTAGATTCTTACTATCTCAAAGTTATAAAGTAATCTTTAAAAAAATATTTTATTTAATTATTAATGAGAAAGATAGGAAGGGGGTGAGAGAAAGAACCAGACATTACTCTAGTACATGTGATGCCAGGGATTGACTTTGGGACCTCATGCTTCAGAGTTCAATGCTTTATCCACTGCACCATCTCCTAGACCACTATAAAATATTCTTTTTTTAAAATCTTTATTTATTTGATAGAGACAGCCAGAAATTGAGAAGAAGGGGGAGACAGAGAGAGAAGGAGACAGAGAGACACCTGCAGCACTGCTTCACCACTTATGAAGCTTTCCCCCTGCAGGTGGGGAACCAAGGGCTTAAACCCAGTTCCTTACGCACTGTAAATGTGCACTCAACCAGGTGCACCACCACCCAACCCCCACTATAAAATATTATTAAGAGCATTTAATGACTTAGTGTTTATGTCTCCATAATATCTTTTATGGACATCTACTGGATATATAGATTCACATGTGGAATAGATATGTGAAATATAAAGAACTGAACCAGATGAACTTGGACAGAGGAAAGGAAAAATGAGAAAGAAGATAGGAAAAGATAAAGAATTAATGAGAAGTAGTCAAATTGCCTCTAAGATTTTACAGGAACTTTGGTGGTGGTTATTGAGGGTGGCAGGGACACAAACTGTGGTGGGGGGTACCATGTATAACTACTGCCCTATAATTTTATAATTTGCAAGCCACTATTAAATCACTAACATAATAATTTAAGATTCAGATTCTCTGTAATGTCACTCCAATTTGAATCAGACTAATCTCACATTCTGAAGCCAACATGCAAATGTAAAAAGCACCAAGTGGGTCAGGGAGAGAGTCAAGGTGGTAGAGCACCTGAGGCACCAAAGGTTCCAGGTTCAAGCTACAAGACCACCATAGACAAGGGCTGAGTGGTGCTCTGCTTATCCTCCTGCTATGTCTCACATAAAAAAAAAATCAATCAATCATTTATAAAGCACCAAAGTGTGAGACGTGATTCGATCATGCAACAAGATGGTACAAAATGACTAAAAACACAGAATAACGCTTCCCACGTCACTGACGACATCCTTCTCTATTTCTTTCTTCTACCTGCTTGCATATAAGACAGTGAAAATTAGTATATGTATTTGTTTTAGTTTTACTTTATTTAGATAGAAACAGAAGGACAGAGAGGCAAAAAGAAATTGAAAGACACCACAGGGGGGGGGGTGGGTGGGTGATGGCGCACCTGGTTGAGTGCACATTGCAATGCACAAGGACCCAAGTTTGAGCCCCCAGTCCTCACATGCAGGGGTAAGCTTTGTAAGTGATGAAGCAGTGCTGCAGGTGTCTGTTTTTCTCTCTCCCTCCCTAATTCTCCCTACTCTCTTGATTTCTCAATCGAGACAATTAAAAAGAAAGAGGCCACTGCAATTAAGTTTTCTTCAATGCAGTGGGATACTGACTCAAACTTCATTTGCACACAGGGCAAAATATTATATGCATTTTATATTTAAATAGTAATACTACATGGGGGTAGGTAGCATAATGGTTATGCAAAAAGACTCTCAAGCTTGAGGCTCCAAAGTCCCAGGTTCAATCCCCACACCACTGTACCAGATCTGAGCAGTGCTCTGGTTACAAAAAAAATAAATAGTGGTATCATTGATTTACATTATGATTGCTTTACATTCTGTGAGATGAAAAATGTTCCTTATCATAAATAACTAGCAAAATTAAAATTCAGCTAATATAACAAGTTATGTATATATAAACCAGATTGTACCTGAGTGATCACTATAGAGTTTGTGCTACTTCATCTTCATACCAGTGCTCCCCTCCATCACAACAGTAATTACATTTCATTCTTTTTTTTTTTTTTGCCTCCAGGGTTATTGCTGGGGTTTGATACCTGCACTACAAATCCACTGCTCCTGGAGGCCATTTTTTCCCTTTTGTTGCCCTTTTGTCTATCATTGTTGTTAGTATTATTGTTGTCATTGGTGTTGGATAGGACAGAGATAAATTGAGAGAGGAGGGAAAGACAGAGAGGGGGAGAGAAAGATAGACACCTAAAGACCTGCTTCAACTCCTGTGAAGCGACTCCCCTGCAGGTGGGGAGCCAGGGGCTCGAACTGGGTTCCATGTGTGCTTAACTCGCTGTGCTATAGCCCAGCCCCCATTACATTTCATTCTTATGAAACATTATATTTCCAAAAATCATTCCTGGTATCTCACTATCACTGATGTTTTCATACTGGGGTAAACAAATATTAACACTACAACCAAATATAAATATCTTTGTTCTAATCTCTAGATCTGGGTATATCTTAAAGACAATTTAGATTGTAGAGAAAACGAACTTCCTAAGACCCTTGAAATGCTGAAAATAATTTATATCATTAGGCTGAATCATAGATATTTTTATAAGTGGGAGAGGGAGGCCAGAGAAAAAAAGACAGGAGTCATTACTGTGAGTAAGACACTAGAGGTGTTGTTTTGAAGATGGAAGGGGTCATTGGGCCAAGGATGTAACAATCCTCTAAAAGCTGAAAAGGCAAGAAATAGGATTCTTCTCAACAAAGTAGAACAGACCTGCTGACACCTTCATTAGAGCCCAGTGAGTCCATGCCAGATTTCTGGTTTCAAAGCAATAAGACAATAAATTGTTGTTGTTTTAAATCATCGTCTTTGGTAATTTTTTACATCAGCACCAGGATAAAAATATGTATGCTGCCTAATTAAGTGGATTTAACAGTTTTCTCTTGTACTCTATCACTGAGAAATGTTTTGTTTTCATGAATTGTTTTCATGCTGTTAGTGGGGAGGATAGTGATTCTGAGAGCATTCTTACAGACAATTCTTCCTGCACATGTACTGGACCTTTCCTTTGAAGTTTATTTAGACATGAAATTGCTGGATCAGAGGATGTAAAAATCACAGAAGGAATGAGATACATTCAAAGTCCATTACAAAATGGCTGCAAAAATCAGTGTTCATGGCAACAATATAAAACAAACTATGTAATTCTACAGCTTGACATTTTAAAATGTTTCCTTAATTGAATGTGTTTAAAATATTACTGCATTGCAATCATAACTTATAACCCCATGTTATAAAAGTGACGATGGTCATATATGTGTACTTTGTCTACTTGAAAATTAAGTTATAGGTACTTGTATTCTTCTTAGAGTTTTTATGTACTTTTATGCTTTCCTCATATAGACTAAAAATTCTAAAGATTTTTTGTGACTGAGGTTATTTTACTATTGTAGTAATGTTGGATTGAGATTCTAATACCTTTTCTTCAAAACTTTTCTTTCATGTTGCAATAACTATTTTCATTTTAATATAATCTGCTATTTTCTAGACATTGGAGTGGGTTGGTGCCACCTATAGTCTTGTTATATGCATTTATGTCTTAAGTGTTTAACTGCATTTTCACTTTATAAACATTTTTCAATCTGAAGTCTTTTCATTTCTTGTTGGAAAATATCTCCTTCATTTACTCAAGCAGTTCTTCATCTTCACTTTTATTTTTCTTTCTTTCTGGACTAGCCTGGTAACACCATATTTAGCTCTAGTTTCTATACTTCTCATCCATATATGTCCATATTCTCTGTCAACATTTTCCTGTTATGGGGGTTTCAGGGTTAGATCTTCTCAATCTGATCTTCTAGTTTATTAACTCTTCAAATACATCTCATTTATCTTTAAAAATAATTTCAATTATTATGTTTTCAGTTTAGTTTTCTTTGACCTTTTATGCTTTCTTGAGTTTATTTTATGCAACTAACTTTTATGCTGTCAGTTTTCCCAATAGCATAACTGAAACATAACTGTTTGACTGAATAAAAAAAAAAAACTACAGATTATATAAAAAAAAAAAACTGCAGATTGTGATCCAATTTTAGCTTCAGCTCCTCAAGGGCATATTTACAATTTAAAATAAGACACAAATTAACTCTAACTTGTATATTATGTGTAGGCTGTTATATTTTGGCTATTGGCACTTCCTAATTTCTTGACTAATCTCTGAGGCATCAAGGCTATTCCAAATGGAATATTTTATACTAACTTCTTAAAGGTTGTGACTACAGGGTCAGTCTCAGGGCTAGAACAATGCCTGAGATTCACAGCAGAGATTCAATATATGCTTGCTCAACACAGCTATGACCAGTGAAAATAAAACTTTGAGCTCTCTATCTCTTTACTTAACCATAATAGAAAATTTCCCAGGCAAAAATGGAAACTCCTGTGCATGATTTGCCTGTTTCTAAAGCTGTGTGCATGGGGCCCGAGGAGTAATGCTCAAATGATTGGTAACAGGGGGTAATGAGTTGCTCAGTGTCCGCATCACTTTATTTCAGTTGAAAATATCCCACTGGACTGGGGGTAATCACTCTTTCCCCAAAACATTTTCTTTTTACAGTAGCATATGCAGTAGCAGGGAGAAAGACTGAAGTGAGGCAAAGAGCAGTTGAAATACAGGACCGACCCACTTCACTAGAGAGGAAGCTGTCACATTAGCTTTGCTCATCTTTCCTTTCAATATTGAGGATTTCCAGGACTTGTCAAAATCTCCTCTACACCCCCCCCCATTTGAAGTCATGGTAGTTTTTATCTTCCTTTCTGTATATTTACATCTGAGTCCAAGTTCACAAAATTAATGAATACTTTATCTTCAGAAATGTTAACTTGCATTTCTAATTAGTTCTTATTATTTCCAACTGCAGATACATGATTTCAAATCCCTACCAGTGAATTCTCTTACCAACCAACACCCTTAACCTCTGAACAGTAAAGGAAAAGCCAAGTCTGTCAATATTCCTTGAGTGTACTTCTCTCACTTCTCACCACCTATAAATAAACTCAGAACATCCTGTTTCCTCGGACAGGTTTCCCTCTGTACTGCCATGATCTATAACTTCATCATTTCTTGCCTTGGATTATTAAACTAATGCCTCTACTATTGATCTCAGAGCCTGCTAAAACAAATCCAGGTTTCAAATTGCTCTAGAAAGATCTTACAGAAAAATAATCCAGGGTTAGGAGACAGTTTAATAGAAGAGTTTAGGAGTCACCCCAGATGCCCCAAGGCCCTGAGGCATGGCAACATCATGTGCCAGACTGTGCAGATTTCGTACCATAAAAAAATATTTTCCAAAGATAAAAGGGAATTTTGCTGATTTGAAAGCTTACAACTATTCATGCCTGCACATTTTCAATTCTCAACAGTTACAAACACCATGAAACTGATTACTTATTTATTTATTTTTATAGTTTTTTAAAATTTATTTTCCCTTTTTGTTGCCCTTGTTGTTTATTGTTGTCGTAGTTATTGTTGTTGATGTCATTGTTGTTGGATAGGACAGAGAGAAATGGATAGAGGAGGGGAAGACGGAGAAGGGGAGAGAAAGATAGACACCGGCAGACCTGCTTCACTGCCTGTGAAGCGACTACCCTGCAGGTGGGGAGCTGGGGCTCAAACCAGGGTCCTTACTCTGGTCCTTGCACTTTCTGCCACCTGTGCAAAACCCGCTGCACTACTGACCAATTCCCGATTTATTTATTTATTTTACAGGAGCACTGCTCAGCTCTGGTTTATGGTGATGTGAGGGGCAGGGGTGAAGGAGGATTTAACCTGAGACTTTGTAACCTCAGGCATGAGTCTCTTTGCATAACCATTATGCTATCTACCTCCTTCCATCCCCACCACCCACACCCACCTCTCCAACCCCCATAAAACCAAAAGATTTAACAGCCTCTTTTTGAGACTTATTTGAAGAATCATGCTGCCTGCTATTCCAAGGGAAGTGAAAAACAATTAAGATGAAGGCTGACAGAGATTGTTATCATGTTAATATCCCAAGTTTTCTTCCATCATTGACATCCTCCTCTGGGCAAATATTATAATTCCTATATCAATTTGATAGGAGGAATTAAAAGTCTTTGTCAGGGAAAGTTGCCCCAGTATGGTCACATTATTATTATCCATTCCAAATTTAATTTATCAGGAATCGAGCTGTAGCACAGCGGGTTAAGCACATGTGGCATAAAGCACAAGGACCCACATAAGGATGCCTGGAGCCCTGGGCTCCCCAACTGCAGGGGAGTCGCTTCACAGGCGGTGAAGCAGGTCTGCAGATGTCTGTCTTTCTCTCTCTGTCTTCCCCTCCTCTCTCCATTTCTCTCTGTCCTATCCAACAATGACGACATCAATAATATCAATAACTACAACAACAATAAAAAACAAGGGCAACAAAGGGGAAAATAAATAAATAAATATTTTAAAAAGCCAAATTTAATTTATCAGCCTTCCACATACTACATTCTAGCCATATTTCTTTTCAATATCTTTATTTAATAAAAATTGTGTTTGATCACATGTTAACCAGAGGAGAGATAAGGTATACATGCAGTGCATATACTCTAATAATCATTCATAGTTTTCTTAAAGTAGAATTCTGCTTATCCATACTTCTTAGCCTCCAGCTATGAAGCTCAGTTATATTTTTAATGTTTCATCATCTTCATGATTGTCATCATCATCATCATAATGATCCTAACCACCATCATCACCATCATCATCATCGTCAGCATCATCACATCAGATGCATCAATATAACTGTCACTGACATTGATGCTTTATAGCTATTGGATCATCAATAGGATGCACAAGGATGCAATTACTATTACTGTACTTGCTTAGCTATATGTAACTAAGTAGTTGTGAAACTTGTTGCAACTAATACTTTCTCAGTAGCATTATCAGATTTCAGAATCCACACTACTACCCACTACTCAACATTTCATAACCATAGTCATCATTTCTGCAAGACTCATAGATTTTCTTACAGATTTTACTCCATTTATTTACTTATTGCCACCAAGGTTATATGTAAGGCCCACTGCCTGCATGACTCCCACATTTCCAGCTGCCACTTTTACAAAAGGTGAGAGAAATCGAGAAGAGGAGACAGAGAGAAGTAGAGGTGCCTTGGGCTCTAATCCACTACTCTCTGTATTTCTCCACTAAAGTTGGGTACCAGTTCTTCGTGCATGGGAACTTTGATTGCTCTACAAAATAAGTCACCACTCAGCCCCTAATTATTTAAGATTTTTATGAGATAAGGAGACATCTCAGAGAACTGCTCAGCTGTGATATAGTTCTGGAGATTAAATCTGGGACATCTGAGGCATGAGGTATGACATTCTGGTTAGCTATCTTGCCTTCCTGAAACTGGCATTACATTTGTCATTCCCTTCTTTCTTGTATGAAACCCAGTATCTTCAGATAGAAAGATAAATGGGTCCCAAATACTTCTACATCATATTTTATCACTAAGATATTTTCTGACTATGTCTTGGATGATATCATTCTTGAGACCCAAGAGAATTTCTACGTTACTTGACTTATAACTTGGTGATAACTAGGATTCCCAAAAGTCATGGAAAATTTACCTCAGGCAGGCAAGATAGTTCACTTGAATTGTATGCTACTTTGCCATGTGCAGAACATGATTGGTTTGTTGTTTATTTATAAAGGCTTAATTAAAGAAGAATATAGACTTCTATTTGGCATACCTCCTGGTCTTAAACTATGAAGCCACATGTCATGTTCAATTACATTTTATGAATATTTTTTTATACTACTTTTAACACACACACTTGGGTTCATGTTCTTCTGCATCCTCTGTGAGCATTTAGTGTAACAAATAATGAGGCGGGGGGTTCCCGGAAGATGGCAGACTGAGAAGCTGCTAGTGGCTTGAGCTCTGACCACATCTTCTGGAAACGGTAGGATTTTCTGCCTTTAGTAGGCCAGTCAATAAGGGGTCCTAGCGGTGACACCAAGGAGGTGACTATAACTTAATTTGGGTTAAGAAATAGAGTAGAAAAAAAGGGAAATTTTTTTTACCTTTTAATTATTAAGCACACCGCCTCCCCCTCCAACCCCCCCATAACCAGTCCCTGGGGACCAGCTCCTAGCAGGCTCCCATGCTGAGCTTCTGTCTTTACCAAATTCCTGTCCCACAAGGGAGTATCATTCATTCTAAGTCTATACCCTTCTGAAACCTCTGGCCTTTTTTCTATCTAAGTAGCCAACCCCCCCAACTTCACCCCGCATAGCTAATTAAATAATTAAAAATAAATAAATAACTCTTTCCTTTCACCGCTCTTTTATGACTGTTTTTTCTTATCTTTTTCTTTTTTCTCTCTTTCTTTTTTTATTCTTTTTCCCATTCTTGACATCCTTTCTTCCTTAATCCTACAACTTCCAAAGCCACAGGCCCCAGCCCCCACATCACCAAACAGTGTGCTTTTTTGAATTCACTGATACACATTTGGGAATTACTTTGGGGAATAATTCTGACTCAGAGTAGACTCTCACTGCAAGTGTCTCTGCTCAACTTCCCTTCCTCCTTTAGCCACCCCTAGAATATACAGTGGATAGTAGATTTGGATAACTGTCTATTTCATCTATCCTTTTCTAGTCCTGAGGTTTTTTTCTCATTCTGAACAATCAGCTGCCTCTGATCACAAGATTTGAGGTAATCTGGGACAGGGTTTTTTTTTTTTTTTTACCCTGCTCTATTTTATTATTAATATTATATAAAGGCATATATCTTCCCCCCTTTAGGTTGATCAGAATTAACTCTTAGGGTATCTTTCATTGCTAGGGTAGTGGGCATCTTATCTATTGTGGGAGGAACTTATCTCCTTACTCCTACCTCCTGTACAGACTCTCCCCTCCCTCCTCCTCCTAGCTAATTAAAAGAAATTAAATTAAATTAAAAATAAGTAATAAAAAAACCTTTCCTTTCACTGCTCTTTAATTACAGCTCTTTTTCTTATCTTTTCCCTTTTCTATCACTTGTCTCTTTTTTCTTTCTTTCTTTTTTAATCTTGTCATACACTTCTTCCTTCCTTCTTTGCCTTTCTGAATTTTTGAATTATTTTGGGGAAGAAATCTGACTCAGAGTGGACTCTCTATGTGTGTATCTCTGCTCTACTTCCCTCTCCCAACTTGTTACCCCTAGAATATACACTGGATAGTAGATTCGCAAAACTGTCTATTCTTGTTATCTCTTCTTTCTTTTCTCTTTCTTCTTCACTGGGATTTGGTTACTATTTTTTCATGGACTAGAGAAATTGTTTGGCTAACTGGTAGTGATTAAACTGCTTCAATACTTGCTTCAGTTGCTACTGTAATTCCTGAGGTTGGTGAGTGTAATTGTCATAAAGGTATTTAGTACAGTGTTGCTTTTACTCAAGACACAACAGCTGAGGAACAACAGAGCATAAAAAAAGAAACACATAAATCAAAAAAATGGGTAGATCAAAAAAAATAATAAAACTGCTACTCCAATGAATGAAGACAAGAGCCCAGAAGAAACTACAAATCAGCCAGAAGTAACCATAGATAAGAAAAGTATACAAGCAATAATAAACTTATTAATCACAGGAATGAAAACAACATTGGAGGAAAGGAATGGCAGTATTAGGGAAACAACAGTTGAGATCCCCAAGGAAAATACTGATTATCTTGAGGCAATTAGAGAACTGAAAGCTGAAATAGCTACAATGAAGAAAGAAGCTGAGGGAAGGGAAAGCAGACTAACAGAAGCAGAAAACAGAATTAGTCAGACAGAGGATGAGTTAGAGAAAATGAAGAAAGAGGTGAAAGAGCTTAAAAAGAGATTGAGAGACACTGAAAACAACAACAGAGACATATGGGATGATCTCAAAAGAAGTAACATTTGCATAATTGGCCTGCCAGAGGAAGAAAGAGAGGAAGGGGAAGCAAACATTCTAGAGGAAATAATAGAAGAAAACTTCCCAGGCCTGAATAACAGAAAGGACATCAAGATTCAAGAGGCCCAGAGAGTACCAAACAGAATCAACCCAGACCTGAAGACACCAAGACATATCATAGTCACAATGAGAAGAATTAAGGATAAAGAAAGGATCCTAAAGGCTGCAAGAGAGAAAAAAAAAGTCACATACAAGGGAAAACCCATAAGATTATCTGTAGACTTCACTCAAACTCTAAACGCCAGAAGAGAATGGCAAGATATCTATCGAGCACTGAATGAAAAAGGGTTTCAACCAAGGATAATATATCTTGCTAGACTTTCATTCAAACTAGATGGAGGGATCAAAACCTGCTTAGACAAACAACAGTTAAAGGAGTCAACCATCACCAAACTGGCCCTGAAAGAGGTTCTAAAAGACCTCTTATAAACAAGATCATCACTATAATACTGGCAATATATCAGAGCAAACAAAAAAAAATTTTTTTGAACAATGGCACTACATTACATTAAATGCATAATGTCAATAAATGTAAATGGCTTAAACTCACCCATCAAAAGGCACAGAGTTGGGGGATGGGTCAGAAAACATAATCTAACCATATGCTGCTTGCAAGAATCCCATCTGTCACAACAAGATAAACACAGACTTAAAGTGAAAGGATGGAAAATTATCATACAGGGTAACAGACCACAAAAAAAAGGCAGGAACAGCCATTCTCATCTCAGACATGATAGATTTTAAATTAAATAAAGTAAAAAAAGATAGGCAAGGACATTACATAATGATTAGAGGATCAATCAGCCAAGAAGACTTAACAATCATTAACATCTATGCACCCAATGAGGGACCATTTAAATACGTTAAGCACTTACTGAAAGAATTTCAAAAATACATCAATAGTAAAACAATAATAGTGGGAGACTTCAATACCCCACTCTCACACTTAGACAGATCAACAAAGCAGAAAACCAACAAAGATACAAGAGAATTGAATGAAGAGATTGACAGACTAGACCTCTTGGACATTTTCAGAGTACTTTACCCCAAAAAACTGGAATACACCTTCTTTTCAAATCCACATAACACATACTCAAGGATAGACCACATGTTAGGCCACAAAGACAGCATCAATAAATGCAAGAACATTGAAAACATCCCAAGTATCTTCTCAGACCACAGTGGAGTAAAACTAACATTTAACAACAAACAGACAATTATTAAAATCACAGAATTTGGAAACTAAACAATATACTCCTTAAGAACCACTGGGTCAGAGATTCACTCAAGCAGTGAATTCAAATGTTCCTGGAAATAAATGAAAATGAAGACACAACCTATCAAAATATTTGGGACACAGCTAAAGCAGTACTGAGAGGGAAACTTACAGCCATACAATCACATATCAAACACCAAGAAGAAGCTCAAATGAACGACATTACTGCACACCTCAAGGACTTAGAGGAAGAGGAACAAAGGAACCCTAAAACAACCAGAAGGACAGAAATCACTAAAATTAGAGCAGAAATAAACAACATCGAAAATCAAAGAACCAATGATCAAAAGATCAATGAAGCCAAATGTTGGTTCTTTGAAAGATTAAACAAAATTGACAAACCCCTAACCAGACTCACCAAACAAAAAAGAGAGAAGATTCAAATTAATAGAATTGTAAACGATGGAGGAGATATCACAACTGACACCACAAAAATCCAGAGAATCATGCGAAACTTCTATAAAGAACAATATGCCACCAAGCTAGAGAATCTGGAAGAAATGGAACAATTCCTAGAAGCATATGCACTTCCAAAACTGAACCAAGAAGAACTACAAAATCTAAATGCACCAATCACAGACAAAGAAATTGAAACCGTTATTAAGAACTTCCCCAACAACAAAAGTCCTGGACCAGATGGCTTCACAAATGAATTCTATAAAACTTTCAGGAAAGAGTTAGTACCTATACTTCTTAAGCTTTTCCATAAGATTGAAGAAACAGGAATACTCCCTTCCACCTTCTATGAAGCCAACATCACCCTGACACCAAAAGCTGATAGGGACAGAACAAAAAAGGAAAACTACAGACCAATATCTCTGATGAACATAGATGCCAAAATATTAAACAAGATCTTGGCTAACCAGATACAGCAACATATCAAAAAGATTGTTCATCACAACCAAGTGCGATACATCCCAGGAATGCAAGGCTGGTTCAACATCCGTAAGTCAATCAATGTCATTCACCACATCAATAAAAGCAAAGCCAAAAAGCACACGATTATCTCAATAGATGCAGAGAAAGCCTTTGACAAAATCCAACACCCACTCATGCTCAAAACCCTACAAAAAATGGGAATAGATGGGAAATTCCTCAAGATAGTGGAGTCTATATATAGCAAACCTACAGCCAACATCATACTCAATGGACAGAAGCTGAAAGCATTCCCCCTCAGATATAGGACTAGACAGGGCTGTCCACTGTCACTATTACTCTTCAACATAGTATTGGAAGTTCTTGCCATAGCAATCAGGCAAGAGAAAGGAATCAAAGGAATACAGATTGGAAGGGAAGAAGTCAAGCTCTCACTATTTGCAGATGATATGATAGTATACATAGAAACCTAAAGAATCCAGCAGAAAACTACTGGAAGTTATTATGCAATATAGCAAGGTATCAGGCTACAAAATCAATGTACAAAAATCAGTGGCCTTTCTTTATGCAAACACTCAATCTGAAGAAGAAGACATCCAGAAATCACTCCCTTTTACTCTTTCAGCAAAATCAATCGAATACCTAGGAATAAAGTTGATCAAAGAAGTGAAAGACTTGTATACTGAAAACTATGAGTTGCCGTGCAAGGAAATAGAAACTGATACCAAGAAATGGAGCAATATCCCATGATCATGGATTGGAAGAATAAATATCATCAAAATGAATATTCTCCCCAGAGGTATACACAAATTTAATGCAATACCCATCAAAGTTCCACCAAGCTTCTTTAAGAGAATAGAACAAACACTAAAATCATTTATCTTGAACCTGCAAACACCTAGAATTACCAAAACCATCTTGAGGAAAAGAAACAGAAATGGAGGCATCACACTCCCAGACCTTAAACAATATTATAAAGCCATCATCATCAAAACAGCATGGTACTGGAACATAAATAAGCACACAGACCAGTGGAACAGAATTGAAATCCCAGAAATAAATCCCCACACCTATGGACATCTAATCTTTGATAAGGGGGCCCAAAGGATTAAATGGAAGAAAGAGGCTCTCTTCAATAAATGGTGCTGGGAAAACTGGGTTGTAACATGCAGAATAATGAAACTGAACCACTTTATCTCACCAGAAACAAAAATCAACTCCAAATGGATCAATGACCTAGATGTCAGACCAGAAACAATAAAATACTTAGAGGAAAATATTGGTAAAACAGTTTCCCACCTACACCTCAAGGACATCTTTTATGAATCAAACCCAATTGCAAGGAAGACTAAAGCAGAAACAAACCTATGGGACTACATCAAATTGAAAAGATTCTGCACATCCAAAGAAACTATTAAACAAACAGAGAGACCCCCCACAGAATGGGAGAAGATCTTCACATGCCAGACATCAGACAAGAAACTAATCACCAAAATATATAAAGAGCTCAGCAAACTTAGCACCAAAAAAGCAAATGACCCCATCCAAAAATGGACAAAACATTCACCTCAAAGGAGATCCAAAAGGCTAAAAAACATATATGAAAAACTGCTCTAGGTCACTGATTGTCAGAGAAATGCAAATTAAGACAATACTAAGATACCACCTCACTCCTGTAAGAATGGCATACATCAAAAAGGACAGCAGCAACAAATGCTGGAGAGGATGTGGGGACAGAGGAACCCTTTTACATTGCTGGTGGGAATGTAAATTGGTCCAGCCTCTGTGAAGAGCAGTCTGGAAAACTCTCAGAAGGCTAGACATGGACCTTCCATATGATCCAGTAATTTCTCTCCTGGGGTTATACCCCAAGGACTCCATAACACCCAACCAAAAAGAGGTGTGTACTCCTATGTTCATAGCAGCACAATTCATAATAACTAAAACCTGGAGGCAACCCCGGTGCCCAACAACAGATGAGTGGCTGAGAAAGCTGTGTTATATATACACAATGGAATACTATATAGCTATCAAAAACAATGAACCCACCTTCTCTGACCCATCTTGGACAGAGCTAGAAGGAATTATGTTAAGTGAACTAAGTCAGAAAGATAAAGATGAGTATGGGATGATCCCACTCATCAACAGAAGTTGAGTAAGCAAGGAAGAGAAAAAAAAAAAAAAAGAAGTTGAGTAAGAAGATCTGAAAGGGAAACTAAAAGCAGGACCTGACCAAATTGTAAGTAGGGCACCAAAGTAAAAACCCTGTGGCGAGGGGTACATATGCAGCTTCCTGGGACAGTGGGGGGTGGGAGTGGGTGGGAGTGATGTGTCACAGTCTTTTAGTGGTGAGAATGGTGTTTATGTACACTTCTAGTAAAATGTAGTCATATAAATCACTAATTAATAGGAGAGGGGGAAAATTAATTGTATGTCTTGAAGTTTTTCAAACACAAACTGAATCTTTTTAATATATAGACTGTGTATTTGATATGCAGACTCTCTCAAAAGCCTAGACCAAGTAGATCAGAAGCATCCAATAGCACAGCTATATACAAGATACTGGGTACTGTACAGCAAACCATAACAAAGGGACTTTTCAAAGTTAACCCAATTAACAAATAAAGTGATAATAATATTAACTATCGATTGTCTTTTTGAACCCTAAGACAGCAGGAACCTCACATCTTTACTATAGAGCCCCTACTTCCCCCAGTCCTGGAACCCTTGGATAGGGCCCACTTTCTGTATGCCTTTTCCAATCCATATCAAATAATATTGCATCCGCCGATCACAACCTAACCAAAGCAACGATTGCCACCTCAACATGCTTCACTTCAGACTGTTTCCAGAGACTTCACGTGTGGAATGACAACCCTTCAGCTTCATTACTTGGGTGAGACCTTTCCTTTCATAGTATACTCTAATTCCATCTCTGGTGGTTCACTTTCTAACAAATTCCCAAAACCTAGATATACACCAGTTTCTGTGATAGAGAGCATATGTTCACACGTATCCATAAACTACTGCAAAATATATACCTGAAAGCAGAAGTACACTAGAGTTTTCAGTGAGTACCCCCCTAACACTTCCTCTCCACTATTCCAAGCTTTGGGTCCATGATTGCTCAACAATTTGTTTGGCTTCGTATGTTAACTCTCTTTTCAGTCACCAGGTTCCAGATGTCATCAGGATGCCGGCCAGGCTTCCCTAGACTGAAGACACCAGCAATGTGTCCTGGACCTCTGCTTCCCCAGACACATCCTACTAGGGAAAGAGAGAGGCAAACTTGGAGTATGGACCGACCAGTCAATGCCCATGTTCAGTGGGGAAGCAATTACAGAAGCCAGGCCTTATACCTTCTGCAACCCACAAGGACCCTGGGTCCATGCTCCCAGAGGGATAGAGAATTGGAAAGCTATCAGGGGCGGGGGTGGGATATGGAGATTGGGTGGTGGGAATTGTGTGGAATTGTACCCCTCCTACCCTATGGTTTTGTTAATTAATCCTTTCTTAAATAAAAAAAAAATAATGAGGCAATTTTTTCAATACAGAGAATCTTTAGGAAAAATTCTCTTCAGGAAATCTCATTTTAACTCCCCCTACAAAATCAGTTATATTTCAGAAATAAAAGAATTATGATGTATTTAAAATATGCATTTTCTGTAAATTTATGTGCATTTCTCACAGGATATCAAAATAGAGTGAAAATACCCAATTGGGTAGTTCTAGCACTGACTTGGTCCATGCATATCTTGACTTAATTTATGAAGAAACTTCTGCACATTAAATCTATATTAGAAAAGCTACAATCAAATGTAAGACAAAAAAAAATTTTGTCCACTCAAATACAGTATCCAACCCAAAGGCATTCATATATTCACACAGAAATTAATTGTAAGACATATTATGCTAGCTAAAGAGATCACAAATTGTCAGAAAGGATGAGGTCAGTATAATCATATCTGGACTCTGGAGAGATACCTTCACCCCTATTGTAGGACAGTGGATAAAGGAACAAGAAATTCATATAAGATAGAACTGAAAGTTTGAACCTTTACAGAACTAACTCAACCTTCCTTTGTTCAGATGAAACATTATAAGAATGGATAAGAATATATCAGAGAATATACAAAGTCTCTTGTGGGTTTAAACTATCAATTCTACACATTTATGTAAAGTGAATAAATCTGATGACAATCAAGACTGATGTGTTCCCTTAAACTGAGAATTTCAAAAGAAGCCTAGAACTAATATGTAAAGAGCTTCAAATGCCAAACAGAAATCTATTCATTTTCATATGCACTACAAAGGTTTCGATAATCCTTAATCATTAAAATGTCTAGCACATTCAATCTACTTGAATACTTATGCATCTGTACATTCTAAGAATATGAAACAAATACAGTCAATCTGAAATATGCTTCTCTTGAGTCTACATAATCAAAGAATATCTTGCAACTTATTTTATAATTTTGATACTAAAACCTGTTAAGGCAAACAAAGGAGAGGGATATGATACTCCTATTTTTGTCAATATAAATCATATAATTTAAATTGAATTGACAATAAACTGAACCTATAACATAGTTAAGGAATAAAAAGTTAAGATTAAGCACAGAAATTAATAATCACCTCACATGTGAGACTCAAGTAGCATCATTCTCCACCTTAAATGATTAAAGGAGTAAAACTGTTTCAACATATCTATAAATGTAGAACAAGTATTTTATGAAATATTTAAAACATTTAAAATACCAAGTATTTAAAAAAATACATTGAGGGGGGTTGGGCGGTAGCGCAGCGGGTTAAGCGCACATGGCGCAAAGCGCAAAGACCAGCAGGAGGATCCCGGTTCAAGCCCCCGGCTCCCCACCTGCAGGAGGGCTGCTTCACAGGTGGTGAAGCAGGTCTGCAGGTGTCTATCTTTCTCTCCACCCTCTCAGTCTCCCCTCCTTTCTCAATTTCTCTCTGTCCTATCCAACAACAACAACAACAGCAATGATAACAACAATAATGATGACAACAAGGGCAACAAAGCGGGAAAAAATGGCCTCCAGGAGCAGTGGATTCATAGTGCAGGCACCGAGCCCCAGCAATAACCCTGGAGGTTAAAAAAAAAATACATTGAGAACTTAAAACAAAACAAAACAAATCTTACAACTGAGGATAATTCAGTGTGCAAGGAATAGGACTTCCATGTGTACGATCTGAGTTCAAACCCCAGCACAGACAGGAGCTGTGTTCTGGTCTTCCTCACATAAAAGAAGCGTGCAAATAAATTAACTTTTCAACAAACTAGAAATGGCAAAAAATATGATAAATAGTATCTAAAAAATTATCTATGACAATCTTGGGGCACAATAGCAACTTTTTCTCATTATAAGTAGAACTACTATGTTAAAGTTGTCTCTTATATAGCTATCATTGAGTTCTTGTTGAGTGCTCTATGGCAGGAAGAACCTAGAGCAGTGTGATTCTAGAGGGTTCAAGTCCCTGGCTCCCGCTTGCAGGGGAGAAACTACATGAACAGAGGAACAGTGTTGTAAGTTTCTCTCTCTCTCTCTCCTTTTGTCCTTCCTAAACTCCTCCTTCCTTCCTTCCTCTCTCCCTCCCTCCCTCCTTTCTTCACTTCCTTCTTTTCTTTTTTCCTTTCTTCCTCCTTTCTGTCACTTACTCTCTGTCAAATTAAGAGGGAAAATACAGCTTCCAAGAGCAGTGGAGTCTTCATGCAGGTATAGATACTAAGTAACTAGCCAGGCTATAGGGAGAGGGGAGTATAACATATAAGATTATTTAATAATGGGAGTTGGGTGGTAGCACAGTGGGTTAAGTGCAGGTGCTGCAAAGTGCAAGGACAGGCATAAGGATCCTGGTTCCAACCCCTGGCTCCCCAAGTGCAGTGGAGTTGCTTCACAGGTGGTGAAGCAGGTCTGTAGGTGTCTGTCTTTCTCTCCCCCTCTCTGTCTTCCCCTCCTCTCTCCATTTCTGTCTTGTCCAACAGTGACTACAACAATAAAACAACAAGGGTAATAAAAGGGAATAAATAAGTATATTTTAAAAAGAGTATTTAATAATGAGACATTTGATTTTCATTGTTCTTGAAAGGTAAATTGTGTTTTGTAACTATTCAGTTGCATTAAGCAATCTTATAATCTTGTAAGCCGCTATTAATCACTAATTTTTAAATATTTTTAAAGAAGATTATACTCCCATTCATTTATTTTTGTTTGTGTATTCTTTGAGGCTGGACTTGTGTCACTGAAGATGCCTACATAACTTAGATGGAAAGGAATACTGCCAGTATTTTCCCCTACATATTTGATAGTTTCTGGTCTAACATTCAACTCCTTTATCCACTTGGAGTTTACTTTTCAGTCATGGTTCAGTTTCATTTCTTTGCATGTTTCAATCCATTTTCCCAACACCATTTGTTGAGGAGACTCTCCTTTCTCTATTTAATAGTTTGAGCCCCTAGTCAAAGGGTAGATGCTCATAGGTACAGCAAACTGAAAAGCTTTTGCACAGTAAAAGAAATCACCAAAAACAAAGAGACTCCTTAAAGAATGGGAGAAGATCTTTACATGCCATATATCAGATATAAGGCTAATAACCAAAATATATAAAGAACTCACCAAGCTCAGCAACAAAAACCAAATCACCCCCTCCAAAAGAGTGGAGAGGATATCAGATGAATATTCACAAAAGAAGTCCAAAAGGCCAACAAACATAAAAAATGCTTCAAATCATTGTCAGATAAATACCAATAAAGACAACATTGAGATACCACTTCACTCCTGTGAGAATGTCATACATCAGAAAGGATAGTAACAACAAATGCTTGTTGGAGACATTGTGTAGGCAAAGGAACCCTCCAGCACTGCTAATGGGAATGTAAATTTGCCAAACCTCTGTGGAGAGCAGTCTGGAGAACTCTCAGAAGGCTAGAAATGGACTTTACCTATGATTCAGCAATTCCTCTCCTGGGGATATATCCTCAGGAATGAAACACACTCAACCAAAAGTATCTGTGGAAACTTATATTCATAGTAGCTCAATTCCTAATAGCCAAACTCTGGAAGCGATCTATGTGTCCAACAACAGATAAGTGGCTAAGAAAGTTTTGATATATATACACAATGGAATAATACTCAACTATTAAGATTGGCAAATTCATTTTCTTCACTTGATTTTTATGGATCTTGAAGGAATAATGTTAGGTGAGATCAGCCAGAAAGAGAAGGATGGGGGGGGGGGGCAGGTGGTAATGCAGTGGGTTAAGCACACATGGCGCGAAGCACAAGGACCTGCATAAGGATCCTGGTTCAAGCCCCTGGCTCCTCACTTGCAGGGGAATCACTTCAGAAGCAGTTAAGCAGGTCTGTAGGTGTCTATATTTTTCTCTCCCTCTCTGTCTTCCTGTCCTCTCTCGATTTCTCTCTGTCCTGTCAACAACAATAACAGCCATAATAACAACAACGATAAAACAGCAAGGACAACAAAAGGGAAAAACTGGCCTCTAGGAGCAGTGGATTCATAGTGCAGGCACAGAGCCCTAGCAATAACCTTGGAGGCAAAAAAAAAAGAAGAATGAATATGGGATAATCTCACTCATGGAGAGAAATTGAGAAACAAGAACAGAAAGGGAAACACAAAGTAGAAATTGAACTGGACTTTGTGTATTTTACCCAATGCAGCTGGGGCATTGGGGTTCTGATGCCTGATAGTGGAGAAGGACTTTGGCTGGAACTCAGAGTATTTTCCAGGTATCTGAGAAATTGTACACACATATTAACAGTTGTATATACTGTAAATCACTAACCTCTCTAATAAAATCAGTGCTACTTCCTATATTTTTTCTTATGATATTGGTGTCACTTCTTGTTGTTGTAAGAAAATAGTTAAAGACACATGTTAAAATCGAAAAGAAAGTATTACATTAGGCTAAATGTATCTAGGCTATAGTGTTATAACAATGAACTACACAATTTTACCAGCTTAAAAACCCAACAATTAGACCAAAAGATAGTTTACCTCATAAAAGATAGCTTTTTTCATGCCCCATAACTAGGTTTGAATCTTGACATAATATGGGAGTTTCAAAGGCTGGAGGAAGTTCTAGTGCTATAGTGTTTCTCCCTTCCTCATTATCTATGTGTCTCTCCTTTTCTATCTTAAGTACAACAACAATAATAATAAAGGCAGAACGGGATCAGTGAAATTGTAAATGCATGAGTCTTAGCACTGCAAGTAATTATATTTTATTCAAATTTTACTTGACAAGGGTGAAGTATGAGCTAGGAAATACTTGGGAGATTTCTCTCTGGGGTCCAACAGATAATGACTCAACCAGGACACAGCGTTGGCACACGCTTCCCACATAACCTCTTGTCCTGAGCTGGGAGTGAACACTGAAGTTTATTATGAGTCATCAGATTGTCTCCCTCTCAATGTAGCAAGTACTATTTTCACTAACACTGGCTTTATTTTACTGACCAAAGACATTCGAGAATATGACGAATTTGAAATGTGTGGCAAAGGGCCAAAGAGATAACTTCCATGTTAAGATGTGTACCTTGCTATGAAAGTGAGGGGAAAATCTAGTGCTACAATCTCTCTCTCATGCTCTCTCTCTCTCTCTTTCTTTCTGTCTTTCTAGCTGAACTCAAAGTTTGACATAGTGATAAATAAATGAATGTAAAATGCAAAAAATAAAAGCTGAACATGTGGAAAAATAGAATTATTATTTTTTAATTTTTTAAATTTATTTATTGATTAGAGGTTACTAGAAACTGAGAAGGAAGGGGGATAAAGAGAGACAGAGAGACAGCAAGACATCTGAAGCACTGCTTCACCACTCACAAAGCTTTTCCCCTACAGGCGAGGAACAGGGCCTTGAACCCAGGTCCTTGTGCACTGTAGTATGTGCATTCAAGCAGGTGTGCCACTGAAAGTGTAATTATTGATAGATGTAGATAGAAGAGACTGGAAATTTGTGAACAGACATAATAGCTAACTTTACATACTGCAGTTCAAATAAAATGTCAAAGGAAAGTATTTTGCAAAATTATAGTACTGGTAGAATGGTATATGTATTTACTGGCACTTAGTGAGAAAATGCATTTTAAAAATCTCAAATAACAATGAATAAACGTACAAAATTATGACAATAAATAATATGAAAAATATAGGTTCAAAATGAGCAGACTTGTGTCTTTTTAAAGGAAATAATAAAGATTGAAATAAATAAATATAATATGATCCCAGAAGGATCTGTGCATATAACATTTCATCTATCAAAATTAATCCTGCTGTCTATTATGGTAATCTCTAGCAAAGTGATTATAGAATGTATAGAGAACAGCAAACTTTAGAGAATCAACCAGGCCTCTTTTCCTTGTGGGATTCCCATTACTTGAGTGTTTTCCTTCTGTGCTCATCCTAGATGTCTCTGGTGCTGATTTCATTATCCTTGGCCATTTACTATTTTCTTCATGTTCTCTGATTCATCCTCAGTTTTGCTGATTCTGTTTTTTAGTCTCTGTAATTTTGCTCTGTGGTCCGCTAGTCTGTTAACTCAGCAATTATATTTCTGTTCTCAGCATCTTTGGCTTTCAATTCAGCTACTATAGCCTGTTGCTCTATTGTTGGTGCTTGTCGCTACCTTATCATGTCATGTTGCTCAGCTACTCAGCTACTCTGAGCAAGTTGATAAATCAGCTAACTTAACATTTGTCTCTTTGCTTTCAGCTTGAGTAAGTTTCCTGTTATCACTTGGGGGTCTCCTATCTTCTCTTGTATCCATTGAGCAGTTTCTTCTGCTGCTTTATTCACCTCTATGGCAAGTCCTTGGAACACTGTGAAGATTTCCTCAGGAATTTTGTCTTCCTCTGATTTACTTAACTTTTTTCCAGGTCTTTTGTCCTCTTTAGCTGGTAAGGAGAGGGTTTTTTCTCTGTCTCCTTAATCTGGTTAGTATGGGCTCTCACTTGGGAGGCTACGTGATTTATGGCTCGTAGGACTGAGGGCTGCAAAGATCAGGATTGTAGGGGGTTTAGGGCTGTGCAGTGTGGCTTAAGTATAGTCAAAAAGCAGTTTCCTGAAAGTCAGCAGTGTGTAGATGATTAGGGAATTTGAAAACAAATCACTGGAGTTTCCCCTTTTGTGAGCTTCTAGCAGAATGATAGGTCCTACATTCTTTAGGCTGATTATGAGTAACAGTTGTCAACAATAGTTACATTTAGATTCTTGATTATTAAACAATTTGTTCTCCTTTGTATCTTAATGCTTTTCAGCCACCAAATTGCAGATGCTACCCTGACACCAATCTGACTTCTCTGGGCAGATGACCTCACCAATGTGTCCTGGAAGGCCACCTCCCACTACAGAAAGAGAGAGACAGGCTGGGGGGTATGGATTGTCCTGTCAATGCCCATGTCCAGCATTGAAGCAATTATAGAAGCCACCTTTTGCCACCCCATAAAGATCTTTGGTCCATACTCCCAGAAGGATAAAGAATAGGGAAACTTCCAATGGAGGGGAGGGGATATGGAACTCTGGTGATGGGAATTGTATGAAATTGTACTCCTCTTATCCCACCATCTTGTTGATCATTACTGAATCACAAATAAAATAAAATAAAAAAGAATTGTGTCCTTAGGCTATTTAGCTTTCCTCAAGTCAAAAAGTGATGTGTCCTCTGAGTCAGTCAGAACCAGGTTGCTTGGAATGTATCTTGCTGTCTCTGCTACTGTAAGCAGACTGAGCTAGCTGTAAGCTCAGAGCTGTGCTGAGGGTCTCTCCTGGGCCCAGTGCTCTCATGGTATAGCCTGCTGTCTGTAACAGTACACATAGAACTTTCCTTGTTCACTGCAGTTATGTCTTGATTCCTCAAAAAAGTTGTTCATTTGTCTTCAGAATTATTTTTAACTTTATTGCTTTATTGTCTTTGTAATTCTCAATCTGATATTCCACCCTCAGACCCCATTCTACCTATTTTGCAAGCACAACCATCTTGAAGCTAGCAAAGACAGCCCTGTCTGCCTAATGCCACTTTCAGATCACGGAATCTTAATTATTTTTGTCAGGCAAGATAACCTTTCTCCTGGAATTTCCAATTCAAAAGCTTTCAGTATTTTTTAAAAAATCTATTTGGAAAAAATTTATTTTTCTTTGGTTCTGCTGTGACATTCACTTCTTGAAGCAGATAAAAATAACCAGTACCCACATATATGCTGTGAAATAGGTCACAGTAAAAAATAATACTGAGAATGAAAACAAATTTGTTATTGGAAACTCAGAAGAAACAGGAGACAGAAACACACTTTGGAAGACAAGTTGAATTTCCATTTGGGGAGGCACAACATTTTTTATTTGTGGTTGGGACAATGGAAACAGGAAAAAGCACATAAGGACCATGGTGATGTACTACCAGTGGTGATGAGAGATTTGAACATCATCAACCTTTTTAATATCAATTGATTAGAGTTATCCCATTAATAGTGGACAGAAGATCAAGGATAGTCATGAAGTGAAGTAGATCAGTGGTAAAGGAGATTATGAGATTTAAAGAGCCTTCTTAGACATTCAATTTATTTTCCCCTCATATTGATTAAATAGTGATGTATAAGGCTACAAGTTAATAGGAATGTATATTAACACCATTCCTGCCACCAAAAGTCTTACTCCCACTCCCACCCCTCCTATAGTGTAGCTGAAAATCTACCCTCTCCCTGCCACTCCGCAAGGTTTTGTTTTTTTTTTTTACTTTGATGCAGTATTCCAACTCAGTCAAATTCTACTTTGCACTTCCCTTTCTGTTCTTCTCAACTTCTGTTTATGAGTGGGATCATCCCATATTCATCTTTCTCTTTCTGGCTTATCTCACTTAACATAATTCCTTCTAACTCCATGCAGAGAAGATGGGTTCATTATTCTTAATAGCTGAGTAGTATTCCACGGTCTACATAAACCGCAACGTTCTTAGCCACTCGTCTGTTGTTGGGCACCTGGGTTGTTTTCAGGTTTGGCCTATTAGAAATTGTGCTGCTATGAACATAGGTGTATACATATCTTTTTGAGTGGATATGTTTGACTCCTTAGAATATATCCCTAGGTTGGTGTATTTCACCAAAGTAAAAGACTCTGGGTTGGGTGGGAGTGGGAGGGTTCAGGTCCTGGAACATGATGTCAGAGGACCTAGTGGGGCTTGTCTTGATATGTGGAAAACTGGGAAATGTTATGCATGTACAAACTGTTGTATTTACTGTTGACTGTAAAACATTAATCCCCCAATAAAGAAATTAAAAAAAAATAAAAATAAAAGAGAATATGTCCCTAGGAGAGGAATTAGTGGGTCATAAGGATTTCTAGCCCTGTAAGGGTCTCCAGACTGCTCTCCACAGGGGTGGACTAATTTACATTTTCACCAGCATTGCAGGTTCCTTTGTCCCCACAACCTCTCCAGTCTTCTTAATGCAAGCAAAAATACTCAGTAAGCCTTTATATAGATGGGCTGATATCTGCTCCTGAAGCTGTGCTTCAGGGTGAAAAGTCCACAAAGCACGGATTGATTTGATTCAGAATGTGATGAAAATGCTGTTTGGTCACAGGGATGGCCAGCTGGTGAAGTCTACTGATTGTTTTGGGTTAACAAACCTTATCGTCTTATGCAATCACTTTTGATAGAAGAAGAAGGAGGAGAAGGAAGAGAAAGAGGAGGAGAAGGAGGAGGAGAAGAAGAAGAGAGGATTATTTACACAGGCTAATATAACACAGCCTCATTTTTGTCTTTTTTATTTTATTTATTTATTAATGAGAAAGATAGGAAGAGAGAGAAAGAACCAGGCATCACTCTGGCACATGTGCTGCTGGGGATTGAACTTAAGACCTCCTCCTTGAGAGTCCAAAGCTTTTTCACTGCGCCACCTCCCGGACCACTTTTGTCTTTTTTTTTTTAATACTAAAAATGGAAATGCAATCTTCTTGCCTCAGATGGTACTTGACTAGGCATAGGTATTATTATTTTTTCATGTGTAGTCTTGGTGGAGATGTATTGTAACTAAAAATTAAAAGGGGCTTTCACTCTGATGCATAATGGATTTGGCTGAGGGATGGCTGGGAATAGGTTTAAAGGCATCAAGGTTTTATTAGGGCAGTACAGAGATATGGGACATTATTTTAGGTACTGCAAAATAAGCAATTATCATCAGGGGCTAAGAATACTCTAGGTCCATAAAGTCCATGAATAGCTATCAAAAGTTCAGTCTCATGAGATAAACAATTATCAGCTCTCATGGTTGTAGAGGAGTCTTAGAGTTTACCGGCTAGCTGAGTCACACATGTTCAGTTCCCAGGAGTGGCAGCCATGCAGATATCTAGAGCACCTCAGCAGAGATCCATCTGACTAGAAGAAGCAGCAGCCAAAGAAGACCGAACTTCTGGCTGTCTGTGCTTTTAGTCTATTCAGTCTACCCACAATGCTTTGTGCATTTGCACAGACCGAATCCATCCACAGTACATTGTGCATGTGTATGCTCTGGTCTCAAAGGCTGACGTCAGCCAAGCACTGTGCCCAACTTCCTGGTCTACCGGAAGCATCACAACAGAGGTGTGCAAGACAAAACTATAGTTATAAAAAATAATAGTTATTGACATTTTTTTTGGACTCACATCTGGCTTATGGTGGTATTTGGAGTTGAACTTGGCACCTGTGAGCCTTATGCATATGAATCTGTTGTACAAACTGCTGTGTTACTTCCTCACCCACCCCCTGCACTGATGAATTTTAAACATTGTGATCATCAATAAACAGGATTACAATTTTTATTGGAACTGTATCAAGATTTAACTCTGCATAACTTATTATGCTACTTAAAGAGAATTAGAATAGTCATTTCATACCTAAGGCTTACCCTCCCCCCATCACAAAAGAACAGGGAGTGAGTTGTAAGAGAAGGAACATGAGAGAAGATTGTGAAAGGGCAGAACATGCCAAAGGGTTAGCAGATGCAGTAAGGCATAAAGTTAAGAAATTCCTTTTATCTATACCCCTTTTGCATATTTGGTAGCTACTCTCTTCCCTGATCCAGCTTTCTAGCCCTTTTTCCAGCCATGACATCATCTCCCCAGACAATAACTTGGGTCCACTTGCATATCAGATGTCAGGCTCAGGAAAAAAAAATATTAGTATAGTCATGGGTCCTTTGGAATGTACCTAAAATAGGCCTACTAGCTAGCTCCAAAATGGAGACCTCAAATCTTCATCTGTAACATACCACCCTTCAGGTTCATGATTAGTCAATAATTTGTTTGGCTTTATATGTTAACTCTTTTTTCAGCCACCAGGTTCAAGATGCTAACATGATGCCAACCAGACTTCCCTGGGCAGATGACCCCACCAGTGCATCCTGGTGCCCCACTTCCCCAGAGTCCTGCCCCACTGGGCAAAGTAGAGACAGGCTGGGAGTATGGATCAAACTGCCAACGCCCCAGTTCAGCGGGGAAGCAATTACAGAAGCCAGACCTTTCACCTTCTGCACCCCATAATGACCCTGAGTCCATACTACCAGAGGGATAAAGAATAGGAAAGCTATCATGAAAGGGAGTGGGATATAGAGTTCTGGTGGTGGGAATTGTGTAGAGTTATACACCTCTTATCCTATGGTCTTGTCAGTGTTTCCTTTTTATAAATAAAAGTTTTAAAAAAAGAAATTCCTTCTAAGGTGCTTAAATATGGATCTAAGTTTGAATTATCTTGTTAGATGCACAGATTTGTACTTATGTGAGTTTAAATCATACGTGGAGAAAATTATCTTAATTGAGCTATTTAGAAACACATCTAGTGAAATCAAAAGTATACTATGTTGAATTACACTTTCTAGGGCGCTGTACTTCACATAATGTATTTTAACTCTATATAATTATCAAAAACTTTTGCTTTCTAGATAAAGTCCTATTATAAGATGATGCTCAGACTACTTTCATACTATGGCAATTTGATCCCTTTCTTAATGCAGAGCATATGTTCTCCTTCCTATGTAGTTGATTGTGTTCCTTAGTGACTGGTTCAAAATACTGGGCATGGATCCAAAGTATTGTTGCAGGATATGAGTCATCTGATAATAGCAATAATGTGTGTCCATTTTCTTTAATTGTGTATTTTTCTATTCTCTAGTTTCAATAACTGGGCATTTCTTTAGCTAGCTTTCAGCTAATTAAAAAGCTTGTAGCAGAGGACTGAATGTGCCCACAAGAAAACCTCAAGCAGTGCAGATGGCCCCACCTCTGCACTCAGAAGCAGAAAAGTAGTTCTTTGAAACAGCTGTGGGTTGTAAGAGTCTGGATGGTCTCTGCCTTCTGGCAGGCAAAAAATAAAAATGATCCAAGTTATCTGGTTTACTGCAATGCACCTCACCCCATCCACATTTTGCTCCATGCTTTCCTTTTCTTACCTTGTTTCTTATAGTACCACCTATAAGTGAGATCATCTTATAATAAAATTATTTGGAAAAAATATATACAGAATGAACAAAGTATTAATTGTGAAGCACAAAGAAGACTGAATTTAATTTGAATCTCCTGTGTCTACTGTTTGATACGGTAAATAGCTTTGTAGCTAAAGGAGTATCCAAATTTTACATTCTGAAGGGTTTTTTTGTTTGTTAGTTTTTGTGAAGTTACATGTTCTATAGGATGAAGTATGCGCTACATATTGCCCTGAAATCTGTGACTACATCTATATTCCTATAGATAGTAGTACCCTATGGTTTATCTGCAGCAACTGCATATATTAACATATTTTATAAATAAGGAATATTGATAGGCTATAAGTGCATCCCAAATCATTTCCTGTGCACTCAATCCCAAATGAAAAATCTATATATTCTAAGGGGCACATCATTTAGTGCCATTTTATGAGCATAAGATACTTAAAAATCAGTGACCCTATGATATGTCCAAGGTCACATTAGATGAAAAGATCTCTCAACTCAGAGTCAAGGAGAATACATTAGTAGTTTGAGGGTAAGATTCCATGCATTGGTGGTTGGATCACCTATTCAACATTACTTTCCAATCTGTGACACTGTATACTACAGCAAGAGGAAATTCTTGTGATGATTTAAGTTTGGTGAAATTTCACTCCATTCTGCTCTCCAGGTAATAAATGATCAGTACATTGGCAGAGATTCAGAGGAGGTGGGCTCATCACCAATGTGTGGCACTCACAGTCATTTGCACGCAATTTCCTTGCAGGTTTATCTTTTTTACTCTTATCAACTTGATGTTTGTTGTTGGAGCTATTTTATTTATTTATTTTTCCTCCAGAATTATCATTGGGGCTCAGCGCTGGCACTATGAATCCACTGCTCTTGGTGGCCATTTTTTCCATTTTATTAGATAGGACAGAGAGAAATTAAGAGAGGAGGGGAAGATAGAGAGGCAGATAGAAAGATAGAACCCTGCAAACCTGTTTCACACCTTGCGAAGCATCACCCCTGCAGGTGAGGAGCTGGGGGCTGGAATCCAGATCCTTGTGCAGGTCCTTAAGCTTCCTACTATGTGCGCTTAACTTGGTACACCACTGCCCAACCCCTATTTGAGCTATTTTACATTGGCAAAAAGAATTATTTGGGACCAAAGAATGCTGGCCAATATGAAGCTCTAATATTATATAATACAATTTAAGTATATTCTGCATAATAAATTAATAGCAGCAAAAGATTTTTGTTTAGTTTTACAGAACAAAACATATTCAGATCTCATAAAGAGCCATATTCTGCAGACAGAACTTATTAGACTTCATTTAGAAACCAACAATGCAGTTATGGTGCTTATCTATCACTATAATAAGAAAACAACAGCAGCACTTGCCCCTAGTTATAATTATGGTGCACTTTATTCAAGAACCAAAAACAGATTTTTGTTTTTAGCATGTATTTATTTTTAATGCTTAAATTAAGAATGCACTGAGACAGAAATTAATGTGTCAAGATTTGGAGTGGAAATGCAATCAAGACTTGGATAACAAATAAGCAAAACACATTCACATTATAGTTGCTAAAGACCTTTTTCTCACCTCTTTTAAGTATTATAACTTCACATTTAAGAGATTTCAAGAGGTGAAAAATGCACAAGTCCTTTAAGATACAAGCAAATCAAATAACTATTGTCTTTACATTGCTGCTATAAGGAAACTACACAGGAAACACCATTAGGGAAGTAATAACTCATCTTGAATCAAACAAATTTGCCTTGAAAGAATATCACACAGCAATTCTCCTTGTGAGTTCATATGTCATCTTCTGAGCATAACATTTCAATCAGTTGTTAACTAAAATTTTCTGGGTGTTATGTTTTATTTTCTGGAGCAGATTTGGTCACACTTATACATCTGTTACAAATATTCTTACTTTTCTTACAGGTTAGAAGTAGGTTAGAACTGGGAGTCGGGCTGTAGCGCAGTGGGTTAAGTGCACGTGGTGCTAAGCGCCAGGATCTATGGAAGGATCCCAGTTCAAGCCCCAACTCCCGACCTGCAGGGGAGTTACTTCACATGTGGTGAGGCAGGTCTGCAGGTGTCTATCTTTCTCTCCCTCTCCCCCTCCCTGTCTTCCCTTCCTCTCTCTATTTCTCTCTGTCCTATCCAACAACAACAATAATAACTACAACAATAAAACAACAAGGGCAACAAAAGGGAATATTAAAAAAAAAGAAGTAGGTTAGAACCTTGATAGGTATACTGTTGGTCATTTTATTTATTTGTTTTTTTAGTCAATAAGTAAAGTCATAAGACCTTCACTTTAGCTCATGGGTGTTTTCTGATTTCTATAAGTGTATAACACTTAATAGCAGAATATTCAATACTAAGATAATATAGTCATTATGAATTGTGCTGCTATGAACATAGGAGTACACACATCTTTTTGGTTGGGTGTCATGGAATCCTTGGGGTAGATCCCCAGGAGAGGAATTACTGGATCATATGGAAGGTCCATGTCTAGCCTTGTGAGAGTTCTCCAGACTGCTCTCCACAGAGGCTGGACAAATTTACATTCCCACCAGCAGTGCAAAAGGCTTCCTCTGTCCCCACAGCCTCTCCAGCATTTGTTGCTGCTGTCCTTTTTGATGTATGCCATTCTTACAGGAGTGAGGTGGTATCTCAATGGGTTTTTTTGTTTTTGCATTTCTCTGACAATCAGCGACCTGGAGCAGTTTTTTAGTTTTTCATATGTTAGCCTTCTGGATCTCCTCTGGAGTGAATGTTCTGTTCATATCCTCTGCCCATTTGTGGATGGGTTCATTTGCTTTTTTGGTGCTAAGTTTGCTGAGCTCTTTGTATATTTTGGTGATTAGTCTCTTGTCTGATGTATGGCATGTGAAGATCTCCCATTCTGTGAGGGGTCTCTTTGTTTGTGTGATAGTTTCTTTGGCTGTGCAGAAGCTTTTCAATTTGATATAGTCCCATTTGTTTGTTTCTGCTTTAGTCTTCCTTGCAATTGGGTTTGTTTCATCAAAGATGTCCTTGAGGTTTAGGTGGGAAAGTGTTTTACCAATGTTTTCCTCTAAGAATTTGTTTCTGGTCTAACATCCAGGTCTTTAATCTATTTGGAGTTGATTTTTGTTTCTGGTGAGATAAAGTGGTTCAGTTTCATTCTTCTGCATGTTTCAACCCAGTTTTCCCAGCACCATTTATTGAAGAGAGCCTCCTTCTTCCATTTAATACTTTGGGCCCCCTTATCAAAGATTAGATGTCCATAAGTGTGAGGGTTTGGTTCTGGGCTTTCAATTCTGGTCCACTGGTCTGTGTGCCTGTTGGTATGCATGAGACCCCTTCTGTTTCATTTGGTTTAAATCCCCCCTGCTTAACACTATTCTATTTACATCACCACTTCATTCTATTTACATAACCACTGTTAATAAGTTCCACCCTCCCTCCAGGGCATTTGTGGTTCAGTGATAGGATTCTCGCCTAATCTGCCCCCTCTTTGTCACACTCTGATTTTCACCAGTCACTTTTCTCTCCACCCTATGTCACATCCTGTTTCCACCCTACTTGGGAAGTATATATAAAGACAGCATTGTGAGTTTTAGAGTACTTTACCTTGAGTTTAGCTTAGCTCGTCTTAGATTGTGCTGCGTCCTGCTTGAATAAAGAGACACTGCCTACAGCTCAACCATGAGTCCCTGGTCATCTGTTACCCGCCCGTGAAGCCAGCCCGGCGAAAACAACATAACCCGTCGAAAACAACATGTGCCTATTTTTGTTCCAGTACCATGCTGTTTTGATAATGATGACTTTATAATAAAGTTTGAGGTCTGAGAATGTGATGCCTCTATTTCTGTTTCTTTTCCTCAAGATGGTTTTGGCAATTCTAGGTGTTTTCTGGTTTGCAGATAAATGATTGTAGTTTTTGTTCTACTCTCTTAAAGAAGCTTGGTGGAACTTTGATGGGTATCACATTAAATTTGTATATTGCTCTGGGGAGACTATTAATTTTGATGATATTTATTCTTCTGATCCATGAGCATGGGATGTCTTTCCATTTCTTGGTATCAGTTTCAATTTCCTTGAATAGTGACTCATAATTTTCAGTATACAAGTCTTTCACTTCTTTGGTCAGCTTTACTCCTAGGTATTTTATTGATTTTACTGCAACAGTGAATAGGAGTGATTAACAAAGTCCCAAAACCTAGATATAGACCAGGTCCCCTGAGATAGAGCATATGTCCACATGTATTCATAAACCAGGGTAAATATATACCTGAAAGCAGTAGTACACTAGAGTTTGCAGTGAGTACCCCCCTAACATTTTATCTCCACTACTCCATCCTTTGGGTCCATGATTCTTCAACAATTTGTTTGGCTTTGTATGTTAACTCTCTTTTCAGCCCCCATGTTCCAGATGCCATCAGGATGCCGGCCAGGCTTCCCTGGACTGAAGACCCCACCAATGAGTCATAGAGCTCAGCTTCCCCAGAGACCCACCCTACTAGGAAAAGAGAGGCAGACTGGGAGTATGGATTGGCAGTCAACGCCCATGTTCAGCGGAGAAGCAATTACAGAAGCCAGACCTTCCACCTTCTGCAACCCACAACAACCCTGGGTCCATGCACCCAGAGGGATAGAGAATGGGAAAGTTATTGGGGAGGGGACGGGATATAGAGATTGGGTGGCGGTAATTGTGTGGAGTTGTAAACCCCCCCCCCCATGATTTTGTTAATGTCTCCTTTCTTAAATAAAAAAAAAAGAAAAAAATTTTAAAAAGTAAAAAACAAAGATAATATAGTCAAGATATTTTCAAGTACTAGAAAAGTCTACACAGGTATAAAGATATTTTTATATGGAGGGCTGGGTGGTGGCTCACCTGGATGAGGACACATGTTAGAGTGCACAAGAACCTGGTTTCAAGCCCTCAGTTCCTACCTGCAGGGGGAAAGCTTTGCAAGTGGTCAAGCAGGGCTACAGGTGTCTCTCTATCTTTCTTCCCCTCTACAAGCCCCTACACTCTAAATTTCTGACAGTTTATATCCAATAAATAAATAAATAAATATAATAATATTTAAAAAAAAATAAATTTAGGGGCTACAGAACAGCAGCAGCTATGTTTCTCTCCTCTCCCAGGTCAACTAGAAATACCAAAGGAGAGCACAAGGACCGGCATGAGGATCCTGGTTCGAACCCCGGCTCCCCACCTGCGGGGGAGTCGCTTCACAGGCGGTGAAGCAGGTCTGCAGGTGTCTATCTTTCTCTCCCCCTCTCTGTCTTCCCCTCCTCTCTCCGTTTCTCTCTGTCCTATCCAACAACAACAACAACAATAATAACTACAACAATGGCAACAAAAGGGAATAAATAAATGAAATAAATATAAAAAAATTAAAAAAAAAGAAATACCAAAGGAGATCATCTGGGACCACAACAAGGCAGGACTAGAATGATTTCAGGAACCCACCAAATCACCGAGCCAGAAATTGAAGGGGAAGGGGGAGATGGGGAGGGAGAGGGATGGAGAGACACCTGCAACACTGCTTCACTGGCAGATCTTTCCCCCTGCAAGTAGGGACTGGGGCTCAAACCTAACTCCTTGTGCATTGTAACATGTGCACTCAACCAGTGCACCACCAACTGGCCCCAATAATATCCTTATTATATAGAAACTTCTTTTTTCCTTGCTCTTGTTCCAAATGTATTGAGGTATAGTTGGCAAATAAATGGTAATGTATTTAAAGCATGTAATACAATGTATCCATATATGTGTACATTGCGAAATTATTCCCAAAATCAATTAAAAGATCTACTCATAGTTACTTCAAAAAAAAGGAGATAAATTTATATGTTAAGAATAGAAATGTATCCTCAGTCTTCTAAGTTTTGAAGTAAGCTGGGTTTATGATGCTGAAGAATGCCAGGGTGCATATGTCATAGTTTTATGTCTTTACAGACACATGAAGAGTCCACTCAGCACTGGTATGCTTTTGTTTAAAAAGATGTCCTTGGGACTGGCATAATGGCATACTTGGATAGTGCACTATTGTCCTTTGTGATCCAGTTTCAAGCCTAGACCCTACCACATTGAAGGAAACTTCAGTGCTGTGATCTCTCCCTCTCACTCTCTGTCTGTTCCTCTCAGTCTTAAATAATAAAAACAAAAACCTAGAAATGCTTTGTGTTTTACCTGCAGATGAATATATGAATTAGATATGAAGTAGACAGCTGACATCAGCATATAGCACAAGACATAAACTCACAAGGAATGTTGGGTACTGGAAGTTATTAAAGGAAGAGTGGAAGAGTCTGCGGGAAATAAGAACTTTTGTTTGTTTGTTCTTCTTGCCTTTTATTCTTTGATCCCTGCAACTTCTTATGGGACACTTCTGTCATGAAACAATACTGAACTTCGAAGGAATCATGGTTCCTGCCCCTTGGCTGGCTAGTCTTTGTGTTTTCTTTTGTCATTTTCCCTACAATGGGTGTATGGAAGTATCTAATAAATCTGCTGCATTGTTAAACCCTACATGAGAAAGAACTGTTGTTTTTTATTTTAATTATTATTATTATTATTTTTTTTACAATACAGTCACCCTTGACAAGTATAATTCCCAATGATTAATGTGGGTGGGCAGCAGTACCAGGAACTCACATGGGCACATGAGAGGCATCAAACACTGTAACACTGACTCATACAACTTCAAAAACATGTGAGACTTTTTTTTCCAGATTCAATATATTAAAATTTAAATATATATATTAAAAATTATATTATCAATATCAATATATTAAAATTAACTGTAATATATCAATATATTAAAATTTAACTGTAAGTAATTATCAAAGTGAAGGTTCTATTGGTGCATTTTACATATCAGCTCACAAGGCAAGAACTCTCAAGAACTCTTAATCTTTACATTTATCTTCTTGTTAATACTTTTTTTTTACTTTATATCTTTATCTAGAAACTTTTTTCTCCTTTTTTATTAGTAATTAACAGAGTTTTATAAAATTATAAGATTTCAGGGACATAATTTCACAACATATCTCCTTCTCTCTCTCTCTCTCTCTCTCTCTCTCTCTCTCTCTCTCTCTCCCTCCCTCCTGGAGACTTGTGCATGTACAATAATCCTGCTCCAGAGAATTTTCATACTTTCAGATAGAGACAGAGTAAGAGACAGAGAGATAAGAAGAGGTTACAGTACTATTCCACCACTGATAAAACCTCTCCAGGTGCCCTGCATGGTACACCCAGCCTCTACAGGGTGTTTGAACCCAGGTCTGTACACAAGGTAAAGAAAGGTTATAAGGGGGTATGCTGGCTCCTAGCGCTGGCTTGTCTAGAACAAAAATCCTGCCCACTTTAATTTTATACTATATCATGATTTATCTATCATGCAGCAATCATATGTTATCTTGTGTTGTATTGTGTGTGTTACATGTAGCACTATTTGGTAGGCAGTGAATGGTGGTGGTAGACTAGTAAAAGATGACAGCGAAAAGATATCCTGAAAAGTAAGAGGGAGAAGTGGTATTTATTATATACAGCATTTCCTTTTATCCTTGACATCAAATAGGATCTTAGATCAGGTTTGCTATTTTAAAAGTGTTTTAGAGAATGTTATTGGGGAAAAGAATGTTTCAGGTCTAGGAAGTTCAAAGTATTCTCATGTCACTACTTTGCCAGTGGTTTTCAAATCACTAAAAGGACACATGACTTTAGTTCATAGACTATAAACAACTCAAAGTGACAGTTTTTACTCTTCATGATTACTTCAAAGTCCCCATGAAATAATCTGAACATCTAGAATTGGTTAGCCCCACCATGAGAAATGTGATTATGTATCTGTGTGCAGGAAGAAGGAACGGATAAGGGATCTGACAAGTTACCTTCCTCAGCCACAGTGACGGCACTGTTGGCAGACAAAGGCTTAATGTGTTCAGCGATAAGCAATCCCTGTGACAAATCATTTCTCTTCCTGGTTAGCCAATGGAGTACTTAATGACTGCCCATCATTTTGGGGGAAAAGATGAGGGGGAAAAGTGGATAAAAAACAACCTGTTCACTTTTCCCTAAAGCCACTATCTCTTTTAAAAACTGTAATTCTAGCCTTGTTGTATGAAACAGATTCAACTGTTAGAGGCGTAAAGGCTGAGGAGACAAGTCATTTCTTAGTTTTTGCAACAACAACAACAACAAAAGTCTGTGACACAGTCATTATTTCTATATTTTCTGGAAGCTGTGTAAAAAATAAATAAATAAGGAAAGGAAGAAAGAAATCCTCTCTGGAGACTCATATTAGGTTAATTAAGCTACAAGCTTGGCTATCTTTCTAAGCCACTTCTGGGAAAGAAGAAAATTTAAAAAAGCATAACTGTCCTATTATAGCTTGAGCTTTCATCTCAGGACCCAAGATGTAATCTGACCCCTTCTTGGGAAGGACAGGACCATTACTGCACTTACCCTGGCTCATTTAAGCTGGAGAGACTGTGTTCACAGAATAAGGCTTTGTAACTGTCTCCATTTGGGGTCCAAATCCCAGAGCAACAATAAAATTATGATCACGGTGCCGTTCTTCTAAACCCCTGACTTCCCAGCATGGCTGACTGTGTACTTTTCTCTACATTGCAATAAAGTATCTATCTCCATCTCTCATTACAAATGCAGTCTTTTTAAATCAAGAAAATCTTATTTCTGTCATCACTATTATTAGTTTGTAACATCTTAGAAACCTCCTAGTATTTTACAGTCTTCAGCTCTTCCCTAGGTCTTAAAAAAATAAAGACATTGATTTATATGGATATAAACCTGAAGCCTATATAATGTTATAATGTAACACTACTTCAATTAAGAAAACATTTATAGATTACCTCTTATGTATAATAACTATGAGACCAAAATAGATAAGTAAATGTTTGTGGCCTAGAAAAATGTATAAGTTCTTTAATTTGTCCAAAATTATAATTGCCTATTGCCAGTAAGAATTGAAGTAGACTCTAATATTAGATTTGTAGAAATGTGTAAAGCATATGGCGACTTTTTTCTAATTTCTCAAAAATATTTCCATTACAATTTTACTTTCATAAATTAGAAAAGGAATAGAATATCTTGACAACCTCCATTGATTTTATGGCCTGTCTGTTACCTGGACATAGTGCACAAACTACCTTTCCTTTGGAAGTTTTTTTTTTTTTTTTAATTTTTTATTTAAGAAAGGATTAGTGAACAAAAGCATAAGGTAGGAGGGGTACAACTCCACACAATTCCCACCACCCAATCCCCATAACCCACCCTCTCCCATGATAGCCTTCCCATTCTCTAGCCCTCTGGGAGCATGGACCCAGGGTCGTTGAGGGTTGCAGAAGGTAGAGGGTCTGGCTTCTATAATTGCTTCCCCGCTGAACATGGGCGTTGACTGGTCGGTCCATACTCCCAGTCTGCCTCTCTCTTTCCCTAGTAAGGTGTGTCTCTGGGGAAGCTGAGCTCCAGGACACATTGGTGGGGTCTTCAATCCAGGGAAGCCTAGCCAGCATCCTGGTGGCATCTGGAACCTGGTGATTGAAAAGAGAGTTAACATACAAAGCCAAACAATTTGTTGAGCAATCATGGATCCCAAGTTTGGAATAGTGGAGAGGAAGTGTTAGGGGGATACTCACTGCAAACTCTAGTGTAATACTAATTTCAGGTATATATTTTGCAGTAGTTTATGGATACGTGTGCACATACGCTCTCTCTCACAGAAACTGGTGTATGTCTAGGTTATGGGACTTTGTTAGAAAGTGAACTACCTGAGATGAAATTAGAGTGTACTATAAAAGGAAAGGTCTCACCCGAGTAATGAAGCTGAAGGGTTGTCATTCCACACGTGAAGTCTCTGGATACACTCTGAGGTGAAGCATGTTGAGATGGCAATCGTTGCTTTGGTTAGGTTGTGATCGGCGGATGCAATATTATTTGGTATGGATTGGGAGATGCATACGGGAAAGTGAGCCCTATCGAAGGGTGCCAGGACTGAGGGAAGTAGGGGCTCTATAGTGAAGATGTGAGGTTCCTGCTGTCTTAGGGTTCAAAAAGACAATCAATAGTTAATACTATCATCACATTATTTGTTAATTGGGTTAACTTTGAAAAGTCCCTTTGTTATGGTTTGCTGTACAGTACCCAGTATCTTGTATATAGCTGTGCTATTGGAAGCTTCTAATCTACTTGGTCTAGGCTTTTGAGAGAGTCCACATATCAAATACGTAGCCTATCTATTAAAAAGATTCAGTTTGTCTTTTGAGAACCTTTGAGACATACAATTGATTTCCCCCTCTCATATTAATTAACTACTGATTTATATGTCTACATTTTGCTAGGAGTGTACATAAACACCATTCCCATCACCAAAGGACCGTGACCCATCCCTCCCGCCCACTCCCACCCCCCACTGGCCCAGGAAGCTACATGTCTACCCCTCACCACTGGGTTTTTACTTTGGTGCCCTACTTACAATTTGATCAGGTCCTGCTTTTAGTTTCCCTTTCAGATCTTCTAAGTCAGCTTCTGTTGATGAGTGGGATCATCCCATACTCATCTTTAACTTTCTGACTTAGTTCACTTAACATAATTCCTTCTAGCTCTGTCCAAGATGGGTCAGAGAAGGTGGGTTCATTGTTCTTGATAGCTGCATAGTATTCCATTGTGTATATATACCACAGCTTTCTCAGCCATTCATCTGTTGTTGGGCACCTGGGTTGCTTCCAGGTTTTAGCTATTATGAATTGTGCCTCTATGAACATAGGAGTACACACCTCTTTTTGGTTGGGTGTTATGGAGTCCTTGGGGTATAACCCCAGGAGAGGAATTATTGGGTCATAAGGAATGTCCATGTCTAGCCTTCTGAGAGTTTTCCAGACTGCTCTCCACAGAGGCTGTACCAATTTACATTCCCACCAGCAATGTAAAAGGGTTCCTCTGTCCCCACATCCTCTCCAGCATTTGTTGCTGCTGTCCTTTTTGATGTATGCCATTCTTACAGGAGTGAGGTGGTATCTTAGTGTTGTCTTAATTTGCATTTCTCTGACAATCAGTGACCTAGAGCAGTTTTTCATATGTTTGTTAGCCTTTTGGATCTCCTCTGTGGTGAATGTTTTGTTCATTTCCTCTGCCCATTTTTGGATGGGGTCATTTGCTTTTTTGCGGCTAAGTTTGCTGAGCTCTTTATATATTTTGGTGATTAGTTTCTTGTCTGATGTCTGGCATGTGAAGATCTTCTCCCATTCTGTGGGGGGTCTCTCTGTTTGTTTAATAGTTTCTTTGGATGTGCAGAAGCTTTTCAATTTGATGTAGTCCCATTGGTTTGTTTCTGCTTTGGTCTTCCTTGCAATTGGGTTTGATTCATCAAAGATGTCCTTGAGGTGTAGATGGGAAAGTGTTTTACCAATGTTTTCCTCTAAGTATTTGATTGTTTCTGGTCAGACATCTAGGTCTTTGATCCATTTGGAGTTGATTTTTGTTTCTGGTGAGATAAAGTGGTTCAATTTCATTCTTCTGCATGTTTCAACCCAGTTTTCACAGCACCATTTATTGAAGAGAGCCTCCTTCTTCCATTTAATCCTTTGGGCCCCCTTATCAAAGATTAGATGCCCATAGGTGTTGGGATTTACTTCTGGGCTTTCATTTCTGTTCCACTGGTCTGTGTGCCTATTTTTGTTCCAGTACCATGCTGTTTTGATGATGATGGCTTTATAATATAGTTTAAGGTCTGGGAGTGTGATGCCTCCATTTCTGTTTCTTTTCCTTAGGATGGTTTTGGCAATTCTAGGTGTTTGCAGGTTCCAGATAAATGATTGTAGTGTTTGTTCTATTCTCTTAAAGAAGCTTGGTGGAACTTTGATGGGTATTGCATTAAATTTGTATATGGCTCTGGGGAGAATGTTCATTTTGAGGATATTTATTCTTCCAATCCATGAGCATGGGATATCTTTCCATTTCTTGGTATCAGTTTCTATCTCCTTGAGTAGCGACTCATAGTTTTCAGCATACAAGTCTTTCACTTCTTTGGTCAACTTTATTCCTAGGTATTTGATTGATTTTGCTGAAACAGTAAATGGGAGTGATTTCTGGATGTCTTCTTCTTCAGATTTAGTGTTTGCATAAAGAAATGCCACTGATTTTTGTACATTGATTTTGTAGCCTGATACCTTGCTATATTGCCGAACAACTTCCAGTAATTTTCTACTGGATTCTTTAGGTCTTTCTATGTATACTATCATATCATCTGCAAATAGTGAGAGCTTGACTTCTTCCCTTCCAATCTGTATCCCTTTGATTTCTTTCTCTTGCCTGATTGCTATGGCAAGAACTTCCAATACTATGTTGAAGAGTAACGGTGACAGTGGGCAGCCCTGTCTAGTCCCTGATCTGAGGGGGAATGCTTTCAGCTTCTCTCCATTGAGTATGATGTTGGCTGTAGGTTTGCTATATATAGACTCCACTATCTTGAGGAATTTCCCATCTATTCCCATTTTTTGTAGAGTTTTGAGCATGAATGGGTGTTGGATTTTGTCAAAGGCTTTCTCTGCATCTATTGAGATAATCATGTGGTTTTTGGCTTTGCTTTTATTGATGTGATGAATGACATTGATTGATTTACGGATGTTGAACCAGCCTTGCATTCCTGGGATGAATCCCACTTGGTCATGATGAACAATCTTTTTGATGTGTTGCTGTATCCGGTTGGCCAAGATCTTGTTTAATATTTTGGCATCTATGTTCATCAGAGATATTGGTCTGTAGTTTTCCTTTTTTGTTCTGTCCCTATCAGCTTTTTTTATCAGGGTGATGTTGGCTTCATAAAAGGTGGAAGGGAGTATTCCTGTTTCTTCAATCTTATGGAATAGCTTAAGAAGTATGGGTATTAACTGTTTCCTGAAAGTTTTGTAGAATTCGTTTGTGAAGCCATCTGGTCCAGGACTTTTGTTGTTGGGGAGATTCTTAATAACGGTTTCAATTTCTTTGTCTGTGATTGGTGCATTTAGATTTTGTAGTTCTTCTTGGTTCAGTTTTGGAAGTGCATAGGTTTCTAGGAATTGTTCCATTTCTTCCAGATTCTCTAGCTTGGTGGCATATAGTTCTTTATAGAAGTTTCGCAGAATTCTCTGGATTTCTGTGGTGTCAGTTGTGATATCTCCTGTATCGTTTACAATTCTATTAATTTGAGTCTTCTCTCTTTTTTGTTTGGTGAGTCTGGCTAGGGATTTGTCAATTTTGTTTAATCTTTCAAAGAACCAACATTTGGCTTCATTGATCTTTTGTATGGTTCTTTGATTTTCGATGTTGTTTATTTCTGCTCAAACTTTAGTGATTTCTGTCCTTCTGGTTGCTTTAGGGTTCCTTTGTTCCTCTTCCTCTAAGTCCTTGAGGTGTGTAGTAAGTTCATTCATTTGGGCTTCTTCTTGGTGTTTAATATGTGATTGTATAGCTATAAGTTTCCCTCTCAGTACTGCTTTAGCTGTGTCCCAAATATTTTGATAGGTTGTGTCTTCATTTTCATTAGTTTCCAGGAACATTTGAATTTCCTGTTTGAGTGAGTGTCTGACCCAGTGGTTCTTAAGGAGCATGTTGTTTAGTTTCCAAATTCTATGTCTTTTAATAATTTTCCGTTTGTTGTTAAAAGTTAGTTTTACTCCACTGTGGTCTGAGAAGATACTTGGGATGATTTCAATGCTCTTGAATTTATTGATGCTGTCTTTGTAGCCTAACATGTGGTCTATCCTTGAGTATGTGTTGTGTGGATTTGAAAAGAAGGTGTATTCCAGTTTTTTGGGGTGGAGGAGTCTGAAAATGTCCAAGAGGTCTAGTCTGTCAATCTCTTCATTCAATTCTCTTGTATCTTTATTGGTTCTCTGCTTTGTTGATCTGTCTAAATGTGAGAGTGGGGTATTGAAGTCTCCCACTATTATTGTATTACTATTGATGTATTTTTGAAATTCTTTCAATAGGTGTTTAATGTATTTAGATGGTCCCTCGTTGGGTGCATAGATGTTAATAATTGTTAAGTCTTCTTGGCTGATTGATCCTCTAATCATTATGTAATGTCCTTGCCTATCTTTTATTACTTTATTTAATTTAAAATCTATCGTGTCTGAGATGAGAATGGCTGTTCCTGCCCTTTTTTGTGGACCGTTAGCCTGTATGATAGTTTTCCATCCTTTCACTTTAAGTCTGTGTTTATCTTGTTGTGACAGATGTGATTCTTGCAAGCAGCATATGGTTGGGTTATGTTTTATGATCCATCCCCCCACCCTGTGCCTTTTGATGGGTGAGTTTAAGCCACTGACATTTATTGATATTATGGATTTAATGTATTGTAGTGCCATTGTTCTAAAAAACAATTTGTTTACTCTGATATATTACAAGTATTATAGTGATGTTCTTGTTTATAAGAGGTCTTTTAGTACCTCTTTCAGGGCCGGCTTGGTGATAGTTGCCTCCTTTAACTGTTGTTTGTCTAAGAAGGTTTTGATCCCTCCATCTAGCTTGAATGAAAGTCTAGCAGGATATATAATCCTTGGTTGAAACCCTTTTTCATTCAGGGCTCGATAGATATCTTGCCACTCCCTTCTGGCTTTTAGAGTTTGAGTTGAGAAATCTGCAGAAAGTCTTATGGGTTTTCCCCTGTATGTGACTTTTTGTTTCTCTCTTGCAGCCTTTAGGATCCTTTCTTTATCCTTACTTCTTCTCATTGTGACTATGATGTGTCTTGGTGTTTTCAGGTCTGGGTTGATTCTGTTTGGTACTCTCTGGGCCTCTTGCACCTTGATATCCTTTCTGTTATTCAGGTCTGCGAAATTTTCTTGTATTATTTCCTCTAGAATGTTTGCTTCCCCTTCCTCTCTTTCTTCCTCTGGCAGGCCAATTATACGAATGTTACTTCTTTTGAGATCATCCCATATGTCTCTGTTGTTGTTTTCAGTGTCTCTCAATCTCTTTTTAAGCTCTTTCACCTCTTTCTTAGTTTTCTCTAACTCATCCTCTGTCTGACTAATTCTGTTTTCTGCTTCTGTTAGTCTGCTTTCCCTTGCCTCAGCTTCTTTCTTCATTACAGCTATTTCAGCTTTCAGTTCTCTAATTGTCTCAAGATAATCAGTATTTTCCTTGGGGGTCTCAACTGTTGTTTCCCTAATACTGCCATTTCTTTCCTCCAATGTTGTTTTCATTTCTGTGATTAATAAGTTTATTATTGCTTGCATACTTTTCTTATCTATGGTTACTTCTGACTGATTTGTGGTTTCTTCTGGGCTCTTGTCTTCATTCATTGGGGTAGCAGTTTTATTTGTTTTTAATCTACCCATTTTTTTTTAAATTTATGTGTTTCTCTCTCTCTTTTTTTTTTTTAATGCTCTGTTGTTCCTCAGTTGTTGTGTTTTGAGCACAAGTAACACTGTACTAAATACCTTTATGACAATTGCACTCACCAACCTCCGGAATAACAGTAGCAACTGAAGTAAGTATTGAAGGAGTTTAATCGTTACCAGTTAGCCAAACAATTTCTCCAGTCCGTGAAAGAATAGTAACCAAATCCCAGTGAAGAAAGAGAAACGGAAGAGAGGATAGCAAGAATAGACAGTTATGCAAATCTACTATCCAGTGTATATTCTAAGGGTAACAAGAGTGTAAAGGGAACTAGAGCAGAGATAGACACATAGAGAGTCCACTCTGGGTCAGATTTCTTCCCCAAAGTAATTCACAAATTCAGAAAGGCAAAGAAGAAAGAAGTGTATGACAAGATTTAAAAAAAAAAAAGAGAGAGATAGAGAGAGATAAGAGAGAGAAAAGGGAGAAGATAAGAAGAAGAGTTGTAATTAAAGAGCAGTGCGAGGAACTTCCCAAATGTGTATCAGTGAATTAAAAAAAAAAAAAAAAAAAAAAAAAAACCCTGTTTGGTGGTATGGGGTATCCTGCTAGTAGCTGGTCCCAGGCACTGCTTATGGGCGGGGCTGGCGGGAAGGATGTATGCTTGAAAATTAAAAGGAAGAAAAAAGAATTTTTTCCCCTACTCTAATTCTTAACCCAAATTAAGTTATAGACACATCCTTGGTATGACCGTTATGGCCCCTTATTGGCTGGCCTGCTAAAGGCAGAAAATCCTATTGTTTACACGAGATGTGTCCGGAGCTCAAAGGCTAGCCGCTTCTCAATCCGCCATCTTCCGGGAAACCCCGCCCTCCAGACTTTTTTAAAGGATTTCTCAAAAATGAAAACTAGCTCCAAGTCCTTTGATCCAATGAGAGCTATACTCAAGAAGTCTTTGTATCCACCCTCAGGGTCGCGGTGGACCCTGGTGACTCCCAAGAGGCAGCCCCCGAGCTAAAGTGCTCTCTCCGGGTCCTCTGCCCGCCGTGCTCTGCAACCGGCGGAGGAGCCACCTTCCCGGGCGGGCGGAGGACAATGCCCGGCGCACTTGCCTTGCCTGGCGCTGCCTGGGAATTCTGGCGCCCCGCTAGTCCGTGTCACCTTTGCTCTAATTGTTAACCCAAATTAAACTGTAATCACTTCTTTGGTGCCCCCCCCTTATTACTGGCCTGCTAAAGGCAGAAAATCCTACCGTTGCCTACGATGCTATCAGAGCACTCGCTGTTAGCGATTTCTCAGGCCGCCATCTTCCCACCCCTTTGGAAGTTTTCATTTTACAGCCAGATGTGTGAGTCCACATGTAAAGTTAAAATTTCAGTTAGGTCATAGTTGATTTGGAATACATATATATTAAATATTTCACTTATTTTATTTTAATGAGAGAGAAAAAGACCAGAGGACTGTTCAGCTGTGGCTTAAGGTAGTACTGGGGATTGAATCTGGGACCTCAGATTTCAGGCATTTAATTTTTTTGCATAACCATTACACTGTCTCCCCAGCCTGTAATCTGTGTATTTTTGATCTTCCTAAAAAAAAGAAAAATCAACAATGTTTAAGTCTCTGTTATCTGTTGAAAACTATTCTAGATTCTGTGAAGGAAGACTGTCGAGCTTATAAAGAATCTTTACTGCATGCATATTGACATTGTTTTAATTTGAGAATAAATTAGTTTATAGAAAATATATAGAATAAGCAAGCATTAAGAGTCCACTCAAAATATTTCTAGACTGACCCTAATGATGGTGCAAATTCCTCTTTCCAAACTTAAGCTTTTATCTACCTCCTACCTCATTCAGATCCACCTTTGGCCATTTGTCTTTTTCTTGAGCTCATATCTTATACTGTTGTGCTTACTATTGCAATTTTTCTTTCCAATTTGTGTCAATCCATATCATTAAGCCATCAAAGTCCCACTGAAATCTCACTCCTCTATAACTCTTTACAAAACACTTTATTTGGAAATAATCTCTGTCTCAAGTAATTACTCATAATACTTTGAGTTTCTCATGACAATAGGCAGCCTTATTCACACTAATTATCATCTCTACTAAATGGTGTGATTTCTCAGGAGGATATCCACCTCTTTAGCTTGAGCTTTAACTTACCTCGCTTAGCATTCAGAATTGCTCCTTGGTTTGGAAAAAGTTTAATAATTCTTTTCTACAAGTGTTCTTACTGGGGCTCAGGGCTGGAAATATAACTCTACCAATATTGCAGTCATTTTTTTCTCCATAAAAAAATAACTTTATTTGGGGGAAGAGAGGTGTAATGGATTACTGTAGAACTGTTGACACGTGGGTAAAATATCTTATCTCCCTATGATAGGTGTCCAAAGAACACTCTCACCCTCAACATGGGTCCTTTTCTAAAATTATGCATCAGAATGACAGGTCCCCCCCTTCCTCCCTCAAGCTCTTCCCATCCCTGCCTTTCTCAAAGTTCTTTGCTTTAACTGTGTTTTCTTTTTTCTGTTCTTGTTTCTTAAATTCCACCTATGAGTGAGATCATCCCATATTCATCCCTTTTGTTTGTTTGTTTTAGCTTATCTCACTTAACAAGATTTCTTCAAGCTCTATCCAAGGTTAAGTAAAGATGATTTTATCATTCTTAACAGTTGAATAGTATACATCGTGTACATATGTCACAAATTTCTTAGCTACCCATCTGTTGTTGGAGACTGGATTATTTCCAAATTTGGATTACTACAAATTGGGCTGCTATTGGTGTATATAGACCTCTTTTAGAAAAGTCTGTTCATTTCCTTCAGATATTTCCCCAGGACAGGAATTGCCAGGTCATAGAGTAGGTTCATGTCTAGTATTTTGAGAATTCTCTAGACTGTTCTCCATAGGGTTCAACCAATTTGCACCCCCACCTGCAGGGTAGTGTAGAAGGCTTCCTTTACCCCTACAATCTCTCTAACATTTGTTGTTACCGTTCTTTATAATGCATGGCATTCTCAAAGGAGTAAAGTAGTATCTCACCAATAATTTTATTTGCATTTTTCTGATAATCTGTGACTTTAAGCACTTTCCATATGTTGAAAATTTGGATCTCTTTGGTGAATATTCTGTTCATATCATCTCCCCATTTTTAAGTAGAATCATTTTTTGTTGTTGCTGCTGCTGAGTTTGGTGGGCTCTTGATACATTTTAGCTATTAGCCTTTTGTTGGATGTATGGCATGTAAAGTTCTTTCATTTCATAAGAAGTCTCTCTGCTTTGTTGGTGGTTCTTTTAAAAATTTTTATTTATAAAAAGGATACACTGACAAGACCATAGGATAAGAGGTTACCACTCCACTCTATTCCCATGGTGGTGGTTCTCTTTGCATTGCAGATACTTTTCAGTTTGATGTAGTACCATTGGTTTATTTTGGTTTTCCCTATGATTGGATTTGAGTCACTGAAGATGCATCCCCTGTGTATTTCTGATAAGGAAGCAAGAAGTCATAACAGTGGGAATGAAAGTAAATTAAGAATCAGATGGATTCATGAAACTCTTAATAATTTATATCCACTCACAGGCTGAAATAAGGTAGGAAAGAAGTAGGAAGACACTTTCCGTCACAAAGATGCAACTGACATTGCATCATAATAAAGTGGTAAAGGGCAAAGCAGAAAGTGGCCTAGGAGACCAATATGCTATGGATGATTCTATGTATGCATCCACTCCAACAGCCACTTAACATTTGTACTGACAGCCTTTATTAGAATGAGATGTTATTTCCTCTGCCAAGTGGGGACACTGTGTTGCCCTCCCCATGGCCAGAACATTATTCATATGTTACAAGGTTCATTTCATTTATATGTTCAATAGCCTGTTATAATTGAAACAGTGAGTTTTTTCATCTAGTAGGCAATTTCTTACATGCTGCTTCTTGCTGCCTTTGATAATTAAGATAGTTTATTCCTGTCTCTTAGATAGGTTTGGGATGGCATTTCCCATTTCTTAATAAGGTAGTTCTAGAAAATGGTGACTTAGGATTTAGCACTGCCATCCATACTTAATATTTTATTTGTCAGAAGAAAATGGAAACTGCTTCCTTAATGAAGTAAAATCCAAAGATATATCAAAAAAGAACAAATAGTCCTTCAGTTTGTTGACCACTCTGCTTCGTTACTTTGAAGAAGACAGTATCACTAGGTGCAAGGGGACCCTGATTCTGAGTTCTTATCATCTGAGGCATGTAAGAAGGGATGATCTTGTACCCCATATGGAAACAGATCATGCATAAGAGGCATTCTAGGCGCCAGGCAAAGGCACACCTGGTTAAGTGCACACATTACACTGCTAGTCCCCAGTCTCCACCTGCCAGGGGAAAGCTTCATGAACAGTGGAGCAGGGCTGCAGGTGTCTCTCTGTCTCTCTGTTCTCCATTTCTTCTCTGTCTCTAACCAATAATAAATAAATAAAAACATTAAAAAAAAGAGGCACTCCAACATTAGATCTGCCAAAATGGCAGACATTTCAAGCTTTGGTAACAATAATAAATAAAGTGGCATGAATTGCAAGCTTTGGTAATAATCAAAAACAAAACAAACAGAAATCCCAATTGGCCATGCTCAGAGTAGCATATTTGACTCAGATGTTTACAAAAAAGTCTTAGAGGTAGAACCAGAATTTACTAGGACAGTGGGATATAGTTCCATCCCACTCCCAACACCAACATTTTGTGCTTCCCTTCTACTCCCAAGAGTAACCACCGCAGTTCTGTCATGGACCTTTCTCTATATTTCACATGAGTGAAACTGTCAGGTAGTTGTGTTTCACTGCCTGACTTACTTCAATAGGTGTGATCACCTTCAGTTCCATCCATTTATTCCCAAAGGTCACTCTTTCATGCTTTTTTTTGTTTTTAAATGATAAGTAGAATTTCCTTGAGTATATATTCCATAAAGCCTTTATCTATTTGTCTGGTTTATGGGCTCTTAAGTTAATTCCATAATTTAACTACTGTCAATAATGTAGCTATGAACATGATGATGCATAAGTTCATGACTTTTGGGAAAATCCCTAAGAGTAATATTTTAAAATCATAAGGTCTTTCTATTTTTTTCTTTATTGAGGGGGATGAATAGTTTACAGTCAACAGTAAAATACAGTAGTTTGTACATGTGTAACATTTCTCAGTTTTCCACATAGCAATTCAACCCCGTCAAGGTCTTCCTCTGCCATAATGTTCCAGGAACTGAACCTTCCCCCTCATCCCAGAGTCTTACTTTGGTGTAATATATCAAACATAGGCCAAGTTCTGCTTTGTGTTTTCTTATTTTTCAGTCTCTCCCTTATTTATTACTAGTGATTTAATACTGACTGACATGATTGTGGGATAAGAGGGGCACAATTCAAACAACTCCCACCATCAGCATGCCATATCTTATTCCCTCTACTGGAAACTTCCCCATTCTTTATCCCTTTGGGAATATGGACCAAAGATCAATAAGGTATTTCTTTTTTTTTCCTGCCTCCTGGGTTATAGCCAGTGCTGTCTATGCCCACACTATGAACCCACCGTTACTGGAGGCCATTTTTGTTGCCATTATTATTGTTATTATTGCTGTTGTTGTTGGATAGGACAGAGAAAACTTGAGAGAGGGGAAGACAGAGAAGGGGAGAGAAAGACACCTGCAGACCTGCTTCACCGCCTGTGAAGTGACCCTCCTGCAGGTGGGGAGTAGGATACTGGAACTGGGATCCTTAAGCCATTCCTTGCACTTCATGCCATATGTGCTTAACATGCTGAGCTATCCTGCAGCCCCCCAAGGATACTTCACACCATTTTTCATACTGAGTGCACCAGTTTGCATTCCTACCAACACTGAACCAGAGTTCCTTTCTTTTATTTTGCATTTTTAAATTATAGCTATAATACATATATAAATATATAATTATTACATATATTTTAATTTTATTGGGGAGTTAATGGTTTACAGTACAGTTGCTGACCAAAGGGTTACAGTTTCTCATCTGTGACAGGTGTCTGTAAAATACACACACACTCTCTCTTTACATGTGTGTGTGTGGGGGTGTATGAAAAAATATTTTCTTTAGTTTTCTTATAATATCATCTTCGCCTGGATTTGGACTCAAAGTATTTTTAATGTCATAAATTGAATGGACAGTGTTCCTTTCTCATCATACAATCATATGAACTTGGTGTTATTTTTCTTTTTTCAAATATTTGGTTGATGTCCTTAGTGAAAGATTTTGGGTCTAGATGATGTTTAAAGGGAGATCAATTTACTTAATAGTTGTATAATTACTCGAGTTGTCTGTTTTTTTCTTCAGAATTGGTGTATTACATCTGAATTTTCAAATGTCTTTGTGTAGAGTGTCTTGATGAGTCTCCTCATATTTTACGATGTCCACTAAGTCTTCAGTGATATTCTCTGCTTCATTTCTGCTATTGGTAAATGTGACCTTTCTCCATTTTTTGTTAGATTTATTAGAATTTGTGTCACAACAGCCATGTTAGAGATAAATTTATAACATCAGTGCATCAATTAGAAGTTGGTAATTTCAAAAGTTACTTTTTTTGTTGCTCTTATTGTTACCCTTGTTGTTGTCATTGTTATTGTTGCCATTGTTGTTGTTGCCATTGTTGTTTGTTGCAGGACAAAGAGAAATCAAAAGAGGAGGGGAATACAGAGGGGAGAAAAAGATAGACACCTACAGACCTGCTTTACCTCTTATGATGCGACTCCCCCCCACAGGTGGGGAGCTGGGGGGCTGAAACCCTTAAGCCAGTCCTTGTACTTCATGCCATGTGTGCTTAACCCTCTATGCTACCACCCTGCCCCCCAAATGTTAGTTTTTAAAGAAAAACAATTATGTTTACAGTTCTCAAAAGTTGACTTGCATAAATATCAGGAGCTTATTATAATGCAGACTCATACTCTAATGCAACATCACAGAATTCTTAAAAAGTCACGATGGAAATATAGAAATTACACATGGTTCCTGTGCTGCCAAGAGAAAAAAAAAAGAAAGAAGGAATTAGTGATGATAATGAAGTGCCCCAATGTTCCACTGAACAGTGCAGGTTAAATTTAAATTGATTTTTAAGTCTCCAAATCCTTTCAAAAGGGAGTCCTGACAGGTGAGTTTCAGTGTGGAAACTGCAGGTGAGGGGTAGGAAGAAATGCAAAATGGTAAAAAGTAACTAAGAAATGGAAACATTCCCACCATTGATGCTCTTGTGTTCTGTCCTAGAACTGCCTGAAGGCATCACCAATACACTGACCCCAAGCAGCAGGGCAGTATAAGAATTGTGAGGGAAAAAAAAAAGCAAGATAACATTATTGCTAATTAAATGCCAATAGAAAATTTGTCTTGGAAGAGGTGCACCTGGTTGACTGCACTTTACAACATGAAAGGACCTGTGTTCCAGTCCTAGGAAGACAGAAGTTTCACAAATGGTGAATAAGTGCTACAGGTGTCCTCTGCCTCGATTCCTCTCTATCTCCTCCTTCCATCTCAATTTCTGGCTGTCTCTAGCCAATAAGTCAATAAAAATAATAAAAAAATTCAAAAAAAGATAATAAAACTTTAAAAAAAGAAAGTATTAAGAAAAAGAAAAGAAAGGAAATTTGTTTTAAATGAACATTTCGATGTTTTAAAAGCTAAATACTACTTTGGCATGAATCTTGATAAAAATACTTTGAGTACATAATCCTGTATATTTTACAATTACTTAGTTCAGCAAACCAAGGATATCTGACCTTAAATAACTAGAATAATCAGTTTTACAGTAAAAATCTTTTGTAAAAATCTGGTCAGCACTCCTCCTAATTTCGACATTTCCCAGGTCAGTCTTTCCAGGGAAGGTACTCCTTTAAGCATTGATAGGAAGAAAATTTTGTTGTTCTGGAACTGGAACATCTTAGCATTCTTTAAAAAACTTAAGAAAACTTTCTATAACAATCCAAAGAAGGTAGACTTTTTGGTGTTTTTCTCTGAAATGTAAATCTGAAAGGCTTCTTGCTTCCTTATAATAAGCAAGACCCTACAGAGTGGTCACTATATAAAGTCTATAGACAAGAGTCTTCATAGTCCTCAATATGTCTTTGAATGTACAGAAGTAAAACATGATTTTTCTGTAAACTGATAATTATAACATCTTGGCATTAGTTTTAAATTTCCTTTTCCGAGACCATGATCCCCACCCCACCCCTACCCCCACCAAAGAGCTCTGCTTATTGACAAGAAAATATCAGCTTCGTGATTACTGTCCACTTCAGCTAGAGAGCACACTAAGGATTTCTAAGAGACTGCAGGTTTTATTTTATTATTAAGAGATGCTTACTGAGCACCTATGGTGTGGCAATATACGTTAGTCAACATTGAGCATAACAAAACCATGAGTTTCAAGAATGTTTTTCTCAATAAAGAAAAATACATTAATCGTAATGTCACACTGTAGAAAAGATAACAGGATATAGCATTATAACTAAGTACTATGACTACTGGTAAGGAGGGAAGGTGAGTCCTAGGGAGGAATTAGAGGAAAGGTGAGTGAATCTGTGAGATTTTTTCCACAACTCCTGGGCACAATGTTTGCTGGGAGAATGGACAGATGAAGAGAAAAAAGCAGCTAGCATTTTGAGACCCTCTACATCTACTGAAGAAAACTATGTTACCTCCACATGTGCAGAGGATGTTCACGTGTGTGTGTGGGGGGGAGTAACAGGTAAGTTTAGCTATTGTTGTAAATGATGTCCAATTAAAATTACTTGTCAAGGCAAAAGACAAGAATTTGAAGTGAGGCATTTATATTTTGCAAAACGGCATGCAGCTGACAGTGGACATCAGGCAGCAGCGCACCCCCCTCACCTTTCTTCCTCCTTTTATACCTGATACAAAACTGTCTCCTCTGACCCTGGGCTGGGCTTCAGAGCTCACAATCTCTCTGTTATCTAAATAAGGAAAGGAAGGGTGGCCAGACAGAGGCACACCTGGTTAAGTGCACACAGTACAAAGCTCAAGGACCTGCACAAGGATCTCTGTTTGAGCCCTAGTACCCCACCTGCGGGGAGGGGGTGAATCTCTTCAACAGTGGTGAAAAAGATCTGCAGGTGTCTTTCTCTTTCCCCTTCTATCTTCCCTTCCTCTCTCAATTTCTGTTGTAACTTTAACTTAAAAGGGGGGGGGGGATGGGTGGTAGCGCAGCGGGTTAAGTGCACATGGTGCAAAACACAAGGACCGGTGCAAGGATCCTGGTTCGAGGCCTCAGCTCCCCACCTGCAGGGGCGTCTCCTCACAGGTGGTGAAGCAGGTCTGCAGTTGTCTATATTTCTCTCCCCCTTTGCCTTCACCTCCTCTCTCCATTTCTCTCTATCTTATCCAACAATAATAACAATGATAAACAACAAGGGCAACAAAAAGGAAAAACTAGCCTCCAGGATCAGTGGATTCCTAGTGCAGACATCGAGCCCCAGCAATAACCCTGGAGGGAAAAAAAAAAGGTTTGGGGAGCTTCAGTGTGTAAAAGGACTCACAGTGGGAGCTGGGAATGGTTTAAACAATACAAGGTTTTATTAGGGTGAAATACGTAAAAAGAAAAGGCAAAATAAGCAATTATCATCAGGGATTAAGTATGCTAGGTTCATAAAGTCTGATTATAGTTACCAAAAGTTCAGTCCCACAAGATAAACAATTATCAGCTGAAGTAAAGGGTACTCATGGCTGTAGAAGGGTCTTAAAAGTTTACTAGCTAGCTGAGTCACACATGTTCAGTTCCTAGGAGAAGCAGCCATGGCAGATACCTGGAGCACCTCTGCCAAGATGAAGCAGCCAAAGAGACCGGACTTTTGGCTGGCTGTACTTTTAAGTCTATTCAGTCCACTCACAATGCTTTGTACACCAGCACAGACTGGATCCTCCCACAATCCACCATGGGCCTGCGCAGATCACTGCATACTCTGTCACCAAGGCTGATGTCAGCACTGTGCTGGGACTTCCATGGTCACTGGTATACTGTCACCACAAATATCTCTCTGTTCTACCCCCCAAAAAGTGGGGAAAATGGATGCAGGAGCAGTAGATTTTCGTAGTGTAAGCACTGAGCCCCAGCAATAACCTTGAAGGCAAAAAAAAAAAAAGAAAGGAAGATAGTTTGAGGGTCTCTACTGGAGGATTACTAAAGCACTACAAGTAATTATTATCTAGGATAAAGAATGCAGAACTACTGACCACATATCTATCTATCTATCATCTATCTATCTATCTATCTATCTATCTATCTGTGTTCTATTCATGTTCCTTTGAAAAGACTTAACCATCTCTTACAGCTATGATACACAGTTCATGGAAAAGACTTAAATTTTAGTTTGAAAATTTTAAAGTCTAGAACTGAAATTCCTGCTTCATTAATTTTTAACATGGTAGCAATATGTAGAGTTGACTGAAAGGAGAGAAATATTGAGTGAGGAAGGAATGACTTACAAGGAGGCTTTAATTAATTATTCTTAGTCAAGATAAGTAGAGGGAGAAGGAAAAGAGAAATGAAAGCTTGTGAAGTAAGAAGCGTGGATATGGAAAGTTAAAAACAACAGTGTCACAAAGATGTTATCATCTTTATAAACATGCCATGACTGACCCAAATTTAGAAACTGATGCCAGATAATTTGAAGATTTAACTACAAAATGCTGTAGATTCTTGCCAATTTAAAGATGCAAATAACTTTATTGGCAGTTATTTGGCAACTTTTAAGCAAAGTCTGGCCAGGAAAAAATAACAAATCTAGAGTCACTAAACTAATAAATTAGCAAGTACATATATATCTTTTTGTTATTGTTGATAATATGGACATATTCCATTGCTAGATTTTAAAAAATACTTCTGGTAATGATTACTTTCTGGAAGAAATGCATTCTTTACTAACCATGACAAAACTACTCCAGGTTTTCTACTAATTACAATAAAGTCAATATTTAATATGTTGTTATGCTCAACAACATACATAAGATTTTTTCAATCATTCAATTTTTTAAAATGTGGAAGCCATGTGATGGTCCACCCATTTGAGCCCAAATGTTGCCGTGTGCAAGTACCCAGATTTGGGGGGTGGGTGGGTAGGGAAAGGAAACTTTACCAGTGGTAGAGTAGGGCTACAGGTATCTTTTCTTTTCCCCCTCTACCTCATCCTCTCCCTTCCCTCAATTTCTCTCTGTTCTATCCAACAAAAAGAAAGAAGAGGGATCAGGCAGTGTTACACCAGGTTTAATACACACATTGCAATGTGCAAGAACCTGGGTTCAAGTCCCCAGAGTCCCTGTTCAAGGAGGATACTTCAAAAATGGTGAAGCAGGGTTGCAGGTAAAGCTTTTCTTCTTTCCTTCTCTGTCTCCTTCCCAGTTTCTCTCTGTCCTATCCAAGGAACAGAAAAAAATGACCTCAAACCTGAGGTTTGAGACATATATACTGAGAGCATTGGATATATTGTGTGGGCACCAAACTCAACAATTATCCTGGTGGCAATTATAATTAGTAATAATTAAAAGTTGTTATATATGCAGCATATATTCAATATACAGTATTTACCATATACAGAAGAGGAAGATATAATGGAAGAATAACTAATTCTGTTACTCAGAAATATGAAGTAACCACAATACTACCAACAATATATATGTATTCTTCCAAAAATATGTATGTATATTAATCTTTTTCAGTTTTTTTCATGAAATAATTTTCTCATATACTATGCTGACAGATATTCATCTTATTACAGTTACCTTTTTTTTTTCTTTAAATTGTTAGTTCTCAATACCAAGTTTGAATCTCACTGAGAGGATACTGAAGTAGAGATTTACTTTTTATTTTAGATTTCTTTAATTTAATTTAATTTATTATTGGATAGAAACAAAGAGAAATTGAGAGGGAAATGGGAGATAGAGAAAGAAACAGAGAGACACCTGCAGCCTGGCTTCACCACTCATGAAGCTTTCCCCCTGCAGGTGGGGACCAGAGGTTTGAACCCAGTCCTCCTGCACTGTGGTGTGTGCGTTTAACCAGGTGTGCCACCACCCAGCTCACCTTAAAGCTTTATTTTATTGAAAACTGTTTTATCAAACTTCAAATATAGTGTGTTTTAATCTTAAGTTTTTTTAAATTGTAATTATGTGTTTATTGAATAGATACAGAGAGAAATCAAGGAGAGAAGAAGTGGAGAGGGAGAGAGAAAGAGAGATCTGCAACACTTTCACTGCTCATGAACCTTTCCGCTTGCAGTTTGGGACAAGGGGCTTGAACCTAGGTCTTTGCACATTGTAGTGTGTAAGCTCTACCTGGTGCACTGCCATGTGGCTCCTCAAAAATACTGTTTTCACAAACTGAGGGTTTGAGGTTACTTTCTCAAATAAGACTACCAAGTGTCTATTCTCCAAAATCATGTATTCACTTCATGTCTCTGCAACATTTAATTAAGTTGCCTATGATGCCTTTGCAGACTGAATAGATTGCAGTACAGTGTGTTCACAGATATCATATGCATTGGAAGGTTTTAGACATTCTTATGATTTGTTTTTGGATGCATTGGATCGACCTTCCCGTGGTGCATCCCGTGAGTACCCATTCATTGGGGAAACTGACGATCCTTCCTAGCCGACTGAATCCACATGGATCCCAGTCACTTTCAAAGCCAGCAACAAGCACCAACAAGCAAGCGTCAACCCGGCTTTGACCTAGCACGTTGTGATTGGGCCCTCCTCAATTGCTATTGAACGGGCCATGGCCGGTGCACCGCTTTGTTCCATCGCTGGGGAGCCAGAGACACCGGAGCTGCCCCTGCAGCTGCAGACAGACTATGACCCACATGGTCAACGACTGCCGCCTCTCCAGATTCAAGGGAGGTCTCGAAACTTTACATCAGGCTCAACCTGACACTGTTGACTGGCTACAGAAGAAGGGCAAACGCTAGAAGAAGAAGAATGATTTGTTTTATTGCAACATTCACATTTTTTAATGATTTTAAGCCAAACCATCAATATATCTGAGGTGTGCCAACAATAACAATTTTACCCTAAATTGACAAGCCTACAATGGAGTAATAAGATATTTCAAGGGCTTGAGATGCCAACTTGAAGCCACTTATCAAAGGCACTCAAGTGATAGAACATAAGATTTAAACCAAGAGAAATCAATCTTCTCCCAAAGGAAAATGACATAATGAACACAGTTATATTTAAAATGGGCAGAAATACAGATTAGATTTCTATTAGTTGAGTGTAGTTTTTAATGATTATGTGGCATGTGTATATGGGTAAGTTATTCAGATAGATATATCTAGATTTAAAGTCCCATTATTTACTTTAAAATTCTAATCTAGGAATACATTTACCTGAGTGTTATGTATTCAAATTTTGTATGATTTATATTTGAATGAGTTTTTTTTTTTTTCTGGGACAAATTACTGTGAGAATGGCTTGAGGGTGTGTGTGGAGCACAGCTTAGCCAGTAGGGCATTTGCTTTATCATGTGTGAAGGCCTGGGTGTGAGCCCTGGCTCTACAGAGGAACAGGGTGGAAGGCTCCCTCTCTGGCTTCACTAAATTAAAAAAAAAAAAAGGAAGAGAGAAAGGAAGGAAGGAAGGAAGGAAGGAAGGAAGGAAGGAAGGAAGGAAGAAAAAAAGGAGAACCTGAGCTCATGAAACATTTTGGTGATACTATCTGTTCAAAAAGCCTTGGATTCTTTCCTCCTTTTTTTCCTACTTAAAAAAAAATTATTGGGGAGATTAATCATTTACAGTCAACAATAAAGTACAGTAACAAAAACCAAAATACCAAAAAGCAGTAGTTTGTACATGTATAACATTTTTCAGTTTTCCACATAACAATTCAACTCCCTTTTTTCTACTTTTCAGCAGAGCAGTTTTCATGTTGGGCTTATGGTAGTCCTTGGAATTGAGTCTGGAACTCTGGAGTCCCAAGTATGAGTTCTTACACAGTGGTGGAGCTACCTCCCACACACTGGCTCTGCATTAAAAGAAAAAACAAAAGGAGCCAACAGTCACTACACTGAGAGTCAGAGTAGAGGTGGTGGTGATGGAACAGACTGTAGTGGGAGCAGTGAGTAATTATAACCCAGGGCCCCAGTGGCAGTGTACCAGTTGAGTGCACATGTTATGATGCATAAGGACCCAGGTTCAAGACTCTGGTCCCCACCTGCATGGGGAAAGCTTTGCAAGTGGTGAAACAGGGCTGCAGGTGTCTCTCTGTCTCTCTCCCCCTCTACCTCCCCTTTCCCTCTCTTATTTGACTGTCTCTATGCAATAAATAAATAAAGATAATAAAAAATTAAATAAAAAAGAAAAACAAATGGAATTATAACCCTGGTATCTTATGTCTTTTGATCTTGTTATTATTAAATGACTAATACATTGCAATTGAAAAATAAAAACAGCTGTTTCCACTCATGACCCTACCCCAGCCATATCAGTGCTGGCTGTATGCATTTTTAACAAGTCACTTCCAGAAAGGTCTGACATACGTTGCTGCTTTAGAACCACTGCAATACAAGCCTGACTTTCCCTGTCTCTATAACACTAGACAGCTCTGGAACTAGACAGCTCTAATAAGTCTGTGCTTAAGAGATAATCTTCATTCTGTGGCTGGTGTGCATAGGAAGAACTACGTGCAAAAGGGCAACAACAATGGTCGTTTTCATATGCTGCATTTCAAAAGAATCACAACAAAGCTAAGAAAGATGTTGAATTACCCTGCCCTGCATCAAAGAGTTAAATTAGTCTCCAATACCTGTGATGATGGCTTGGTAGTGTGTGTTTTTTTAACAGATTCCAGGTCTGTGCAGAACTTAATTTGGAAAGATTATGTGTGTGCCAGTGGAACAGCAAGCCCTGCTGTGAACCTTACCTATTCCTTCTGTAATGAGGTGATTGATCTTTGGGATGAAGTGAGCTGCCTGTGATGGGGTGAAATTTTCTCTATGAACCATACCAGTGCAGTAGGCACATGATTTGGCTGTTCGGAAATTTGTGTGCCATCTATCACACTAAATTAAGAACCTAGCGTGGTTGCTATTTTCTTTTGAACAGGCTGTTAGGAAGCTCTGCCTCCTCTTGGTAAGATTGTATCTCATCCTTCCTTCCTTCCTTCCTTCCTTCCTTCCTTCCTTCCTTCCTTCCTTCCTTCCTTCCTCCCTCCCTCCCTCCCTCCTTCCCTCCCTCCCTCCCTTCCTACCTTCCTTCCTTCCTTCCTTCTATTTACTTCTTTATTATTGGATAGAGACAGAGAGAAACTGAGAAGGGAGTGGGAGAGAGGGAGAGAGAGAAAGAGAGAGAGAGAGATACCTGCCGCCCTGCTTCACCACTCCTGAGGTTTTCCCCTGCAGGTGTGGAGCAGGGGTTTGAACCTGGGCCCTTGCGCACTGTAATGTGTGCACTTACCGGGGTGTGGCACCTTTTGGCCCTTTTCTATGTGTTTCTACAGCATTGATAGGTATCCTGAACTCAAACACCAGAAACTCTGAGTATATCTGAAAGACAAGAAAAAAAAAAAAAAGACTAAAGAAAAAAAAAGTGTAACAGAAACACTTCAACTTTGGAAACCCCTGTGTTCTTATTCCTCCATCATATTGTCCTCAACATTACAAATTAAGATTTATGTTAGGCCTATTTGATGGCTCACTTGATACAGTGCACATCTCCCCATGGCCAGGGACTGGGGTTCAAGCCACAGGCTCCCACCTGGAGGCAAGATTTGTTACAAGCATTAAATTAATCCTCCAGGCATTTCTCTCTCTCTCACTATCTTTTTTTTACCTCTCAGTTTATCTCTTTTCTATTGAGGAAAACAAGCAAACAAACAAACAAAACACCAGAGATGATGGATTTGTTGTGTATGCACCCAGCCCCAGCAATAATGTTGGTGAGAAAAAAAATGAATAAAACAAAACAAAATAAAAAGACTTCATAGTAAGGAATCTGTTGGTGGTGCACCCGGCAGAGGCCACACATAACCATGCAAAAGGGCCTGGGTTCCAACACAGGGTCCCCACCTTCATGAGGAAAGCTTTAGGAGTGGGGAAGCAGTGCTGCTAGTCTCTCTCTGTCTCTCCTTTTCTTCCTATTTCTCCCTGTCTCCTATCTCCATACAAGAAAAATATGGTTTCCTGGTGTGCTAGATTGTCATAGACAGCAAGCGGCAGTGATAACTCTAAAGGCAAATAATATTAATTTATATCAGTGGTGTGCCTGGTAAAGCGTTCAAGGACCCAGGTTCAAGCCCCTGGTCCCCACCTGCAGGAAAAAAAGCTTCAATAGTTGTGGCACCTGCAGGCATCTCTCTGTCTCTTTCCCTCTCTATCCCCCCCTTCTCAATTTCTCTGTCTCTATCCAATACTAAATAAAGTAAAAAAGTAAATATTAATAATAATTTATATTAAATGAATTGCTTTATTGTTCCCATCTAGCAGGTGTTTCTAATGGTAAGGAATTAACCTGGCCATCAAACATTGTTATTAAATTCACTTCTATCTGTTACAGTATTGCGTAACACACAGAATGAGTTCGATGAATTAAAGCAGACATCTCTTCTCATGTCAGTCTAGGAACATAGACTTCAAAGATGCTCTGAAACATGGTGAAAGTTTAATGTTAAAGATTCATCCACAGAAGATTCTTCACATTCATGTTTGATTTCATACCCCACTGGTAATTTGGTCTCAAATAAGTTGGTGCCAAATTAAGTTGAACTCCTGCCATTAATATATCTGGGCTGTTAACTACTTTCAATCTACTATTTTCACAGCAACAGCACATGTACTATATATATAATTGAAAACTAGCTCATTATGGGCTGGGCAGTGGCACTCCTGAGAAAGCACACACACATGTATGTGTAAGAACTAGGTTCAACAGAAAAGGAAACTCAAAGCAGGATTTGACTGACTTTGGAGTAGGGCACCAAAGTAAAAACCCTAGATTGAGGCAGAGGTGGATTTTCGGCTTCCAGAGGTGGCAGGGGTCGGGGGGGGAGGGAGATGGGATGGGACAGTCTTTTGGTGGTAGGAACAGTGCTTATGTACACTCCTATTAATTTGTAGTCATATATACCACTATTTAATTAATATGAGAGGGGAAAAATTGATTGTACATCTCAAACTTTTTAATGCACCGACCAAGTCCTTTTCATATATAAGCTAAGTCTTTGATATGTTGACTCTCTTAAAAGCTTAGACCAGGGAGAACAGAAGCAACTGGTGGCACAGCTATATACAAATAACATCAAAGGAGATAAATAATGATGTTGTGTATGATACAGAAAATCCTAACAAAGGGATATTTCAAAGTTAAGCCAATTGCCAAATAATGTGATTATAGCAATAACTATCTATTGCCTTCTTAAACCCAGGTCCCGTTAGACAGAGCATATATATGTTCACATGTATCCATAAATTAGGGCAAAATATATACCTGAAAACAAAATTACACAATATCTGCAGTGAGTCAGTATAAAGTTCATAATGAAATAGTGTCTACTTAGACTGAGATACCCTCTACACCTACTTCCTATTACACGTACCTCACTTACTCCAAAACAAATCATATCAAAGCAAGGACTGCAAAAGCTCAATAAAGGCAAGAGATTCTTTAGTCACTATCAGACCACCCCATCAGCTGGGGCCCTATTCAGGGAGTCCTGAGATTCCCAAACAGACATGATGGGGCTAGACCTTGAATAAATCACTTTCTCCATTGTTACCAGTTATCTCTATCAGGAACAACAAAATAGGACATTGCCCTCCCTCACCTCAGATCATCAATGGTAGAAAATGTTCCATCCTCTGAAGGGAGGCTGGACAGCATACTCTATGCTACACCTGGGGAAGATGGATCCTGATATTAGGGCATCTTGGAATGTTCCTACTTATGACCACAGAATGTGAGCTCAGATCTACAGGGATGCAAAGGTCACATAGGCTCCTAAACTGAATATGGGCTCCAGATCACATCAAATTGATAGGGTTTACAGTTGACAACATTTATATGCCTTTCCCATATTTGGGAGCTATTCTCTTCCCCGATCCAGCTTTCTGGTCTTTTTCCCAGCCATGACATCATCTTCCCAGACAATAACTTGGATCCATCCACATTTCGGATTTCAGGCTCAGGGAAAAAAAAAACCAAAACTATTATATCCACAGGCCCTTTGGAATATAACTAAAATATGCCTACTAGCTATCTACAAAACAGAGACCCCCCCCCCAACTCTTCATCTACATTATTTCAGCCTTTAGGTTCACGATTAGTCAACAATTTGTTTGGATATATATATATATATTTATAAAAAGGAAACACTGACAAAACCATAGAATAAGAGGGGTACAACTCCACACAATTCTCACCACCAGAACTCCATATCCCATCCCCTCCCCGATAGCTTTCCTAATCTTTAACCCTCTGGGAGTATGGACCCAAGGTTATTGTGGGATGCAGAAAGTGGAAGGACTGGCTTTTGTAATTACTTCCCCGCTGAATGTGGGCGTTGACAGGTCGATCCATACTCCCAGCCTCTCTCTTTCCCTAGTGGGGTGGGCTATTATGGGGAATCTGATATAGCATCTGCTGATCCCAACCTAATCAATGCAACAAGTATCACCTCAGCATGCTTCACTTCAGACTGTGTCCAGAGACATCAGGCATGGAATGTCAACCCTTCAGCCTCATTACTTGGGTGTGACCTTTCCTTTCATAGGATTCTCTAATTCCACTCCAGGTGGTTCACTTCCGAACACAGTCCCAAAACCTAGATATAGACCAGGTCCCATGAGATAGGGCATATGTTCACATGTATCCATAAACTAGGGCAAAATATATACCTGAAAGCAAAAGTACACGATAGTCTACAGTAAATCAGTATGAAGTTCATAATGAAATACTGTCTACTTAGATACCCTCCTCACCTATTTCCTATTATACTTCCCTAACTCACTCCCAAGCTATCCTTATCAAAGCAAGGACTGCAAAAGCTCAATATGGGCAAGAGACTGGCATACTTTAATGATGACTTTTTAGTAATTATCAGGCCACCCCATCAGCTGGGTCCCTATTTAAGGAGTCCTGAGATTCCCAAACAGACATGATGGGCCTAGATCTCAAATAAATCACTCTCTCCATCACATCAAAGTGTTCTGGATGGAGAAGATTTAAATTGATTTTTGTTTTAAGATCTGGCGATTATCTCAGTCAGATATTGAGAATAGTGAAATATTTTTTTACTATATTCAGATAAAGGAAATGGACTCTTCGCAGTGATATGTGGGGATACAAATATCACAAGTAAGTCATATTTGATAGAAATGGGAATGCCAGGCATTGAGTATCGTGTCTTAATATTCTACATATGTATGGAGTGACTGAAACTATCTTAGCTGGGAAATAAGCTCAACAGTTCTGTAATGGAGACAATGGAAGAAACATTTGAGGAAGATTAGAATTGGAAGAGAGAAAATTATTTGGTAGGAAGGTATAGCTTTAGTCCATTGAACAACAATGACAGTCTCAAGTCAACGGCAGTAGCAATGATAATCTGAAGGAAGAAATTGAGGAACACAAATGATTTGTAGAAAAACATTTCTGTAGTGACAATAGGCAAAGCCATTGCAATAAAGATATATAGAAAACAAAAATAAAATGTCACAAACCCAGATGGTGGTGCATCTGGTTAAGCTCTTACATTATAGTGCATAAGAACCCAGGTTCAAGCCCTGGTCCCTTTCTGCAGGGGGAAAGCATTGCAAGAGGTGAAGCAGGGCTGCAGGTGTCTCTCTGTTTCTCTATCTCTCTATACCTCCCCTTTCCTCTCAATTCTTTCTGTATCTAGCCAATAAGTAAATAGAGATAATTAAAAAAATAGATACTCTGACACATGGTAGCTATATAATTTCAATCTATTGTAATACTTCCTTTAGAATTAGAGAAACATGCATTATGAACAAGTAATTACTTTAAATGGTAAATTCCAGTATGTGTGAGTTAAGTTCAAAGTACCTCAAAGAAAAACTGTTTTTAAGGCATTATAAAAGGAAATCTTAAAAGGCAGATTTATGAGAGTTGGGTGGTAGCACAGCAGGTTAAGCACAGGTGGCGCAAAGCGCAAGGACCACCTTAAGGATCATGGTTCGAGCCCCCAGCTCCCCCCCCACAGGCGGTGAAGCAGGTCTGCAGGTGTCTTTCTCTCCCCCTCTCTGCTTTCCCCTCCTCTCTCCATTTCTCTCTGTTCTATCCAACAACAACAACAATAATAACTATAACAATAAAACAACAAGGGCAGCAAAAGAGAATAAATAAATTAAAAAATATATATTTAAAAGGTAGATTTATATTTGAGTTATGTTTTTGCTTAATGGATGTCTTTGAGGCAAAAGTTCAGTTCACCTTCAGAAGAAAAAAATATACATGATTGATTTCATAAAGAATGAGTCCCAAATCACTCCCTTTCCTCTCTATAACGATCATGTGGACACAGTGCATTTTATTTAATGAAACTATATTAAATTGTCTAAAATACAAAACAAGCCAACAATTGTGTTTAATGGGAAGAAAAAGACCAAATGAATAAAATGTATTAGAATAAAATATAATTGGGGGAGGCATCAGTAAGGTAAGTGTTGATAGTGAAACTAGGAAAGATTGTAAGACTGTGGTTCTTCACTTTGTTTTCTGATGATGCTTGTGGAGCTGAGGCTTCATGGACACTGAAGAACTAAAGATTCTCAGGAGTCGGGCTGTAGCACAGCGGGTTAAACGCAGGTGGCGCAAAGCTCAAGGACTGGCATAAGGAGCCCGGTGAAGCAGGTCTGCAGGTGTCTATCTTTCTCTCCCTCTCTCTGTCTTCCCCCTCCTCTCTCCATTTCTTTCTGTCCTATCCAACAACAATGACAACAATAATAACTATAACAATAAAACAAGGGCAACAAAAGGGAATAAATAAATAAAATAAATATTAAAAAAAAAGAACTAAAGATTCTCTGGTGCACAGCATTTCCCACATGGTTCCAGGGTTCAAGCGTGGTTATTTCTCTGGTCTTAAAAATCTTTGATTGTTAAGTGACGTCACCTGATATATTGAAACACTTAGAGGCAGCCCAGATGCCCAAGGACAAATGAATGGCTAAGGAGATAGTGGTACATATACACAATAGAGTATTATGCAGCTATTATAAATGAAGAGGCCACCTCCTTTGTAATATCAAGGTCTGAACTTGAAGGTATCATGTTGGGTAAGGTAAGCCAGAAAGAGAAAGACCAATACTAAGTGATCTCACTTTTATGTAGAACTTATAGATAGCTACGCTTGTTACTGATTGTGTGAAATATAGTCCATTCTTCTAACTTTTGATTTCTAGTTTCCAATTTTATAAAATGGGCATAATAGCTATTTCTAAAGGATGTTAAGGTCTGAATTGTGTTCTTACAAAGATTCATACATTGGAATCCTTGCTCTCAGTGCCTCAGAAAGTAACTATATTTGGGGGAAGCTTTGCAAGTAGTAAAGTGGGGCTGCAGGTGCCTCTCTCTCTTTCTCCTCCTCCTCCTCCCTTTCCATCCCCCCTCTTCCCTCTTGATTTCTCTGTCTCTGTCCAATAAATAAATAAACATTTTAAAACAAAAGTAACTATATTTGGTAATAGCATCTTTTTCAAAGAAGTGAAATTGTGGTCTCCTTTAATTTATCATTGATCTACAGTAGAACAGATTTTCGGGGATATAGATCTACACGTCTATATGCAGGAAGGACCCACTGTAATCTTTGTCAAAGTTTTAATGGCACATCAGTGTCAGAAAGATATTATTATTATTATTATTATTTTCAAATCCCCAAACATCTAATAGCCGCCTTGCTGCTAAGCAAATCTGAGTTTCTTTTAATATATATATATATATATATATACATATATATATGTATATATATATATATATATCATAGAGACAGAAAGAAATTGAGAAGGGGGAGACAGAGAGGAAGAGAGAGCGACACCTGCAGGACTTTCCCCCTGCAGGTGGCTTGAACTCGAGCCCTTCAACACTGTAATGTGTGTGCTCAACCAAGTGTGCCACCACCCAACCCCCCTTTTAATATTTTTGTCACTTTACTTTGCCAGTAAAGTAAACTGCTTTCTTCTCATAGCCATGATAGTTTCTTATTTAGTCTAAGTGTTATTTTGTTTGTTCACATGCTTACAGCAAAATTCTCAGGAAATCTGGATTGTATCCTAAGTTTCTTTTTTAGAACTTGATTTACCAGAAACAAATGTTTTCAATATCAGTTTCAACTCCCTCTGTGTTTCCATATACCCAGCTTTATGCCTGATGATATGATCCTATCTGCCAGGTATAAGCCCGCAGTTGTTCACACTCTGGTGATGGCAATGGTGTAGTATTCAAATTCATCATCATTTAGAAGCCATAACATTTAGATTATAGAAAATACAGTGATAAATAGAACTAATTTAAGTTCTTTATTTCCCACAATCAGAAATTTCAGAATTTTATCCAAATATTAACTTAAACACAATTAAATACCTCTGTTCACATATTATACAATAATTAATAGTTCACAAATAAACTGTGACCTAAAGGGTACAATCTAATTATTCATTTGAATTATCAAGACATAGTTTCAGGATTCAGTAACCCTGCTTATTTATTAGATTTTTCTTTTTCCATTTATATTTACTTATTTACTTATTTACTTATTTATTTATTTATTTATTTATTATCACTGTTATGGCTGGGTCTTGGTGCATGTGTGATGGATCTACCAATCCCGGTGGCTGTTTTTTCCTTCTTCCTCCTTCTCACCCCCCTCACCCTTCTCCTTTTGTTTTTTTCCCCCTTTAGATAGAGACATAGAAAAATTCAGAGGGAAAAGAGGATAGAGAGGGAGAATGAGAAACACCTGCAATAGAGCTTTACCATCTGTGATGCTTCCCTAATGTAGGTGAGGCTAGAGGGGGCTTGAACCTGGGTCGTTGTACATGACAGACAGTATATGCACTGTACTGGGTGCACCATACTTGGCCTCGAGATTTTTCCCCCTGTAGCTCGTATGAACTGGTCACTGTTTATTGGTTAAATAAGAGAACTTGATGCAGATGTCTTTCTTTCTCCATCTACCCCACCCTAATTTTTCTCCATCAGGAAAGGAATGGAAAAAAAAATAAAGTACCAGATCAGTAGAGCTTTGTCCAGAAAGCAAAGAACCCTAGTGATAACTTTGTTTGGCACAAATAAAATAAGAAAAATTTCTTAGCACTTTCTGTTAAAACTTGTTTCCATATCCTCATATAAAATAGTTTTGAATCTTGGAAGATCTAAAAGTAAACATATCCTCTCTCCTATCCTTTATGTTCTAATAAAGATGTGTCACCTAAATATATAGTTATTTTCCCTGACAAACACAGTGATGTCATGAGACAGCTCTATGTTAGGAATTCTGTTCTATTCTCATCTATCTCCCACTACCCTGTCCATTGTGTTTTGTTTTATTCCTTTTCATCTTGTCTCTAACTTTCAGTGTAACAGCAAAAAGGAGTTACAATAATGGAATCCACATTTCCCACAATGGCTTGCGAGTCACTACGTGGGTTATTCAGCTCATGGAGTCAGTTCAATAGGTTTCTCAAACCTGTAGTTTGAAAAACATTGCTCAAAAAAACCTCTCACTGTGCTCTTTCTTGATTGGCATCCACACCCTGAAGAGCCTTGATCCTTTACATTAGAAATGTCTGCTAGCTAGGTAAATAGCAGGATCATTGTTTCCCTGCTAAAACTGTATTGCAGTTATAAATGCTAATAAATGGGGTATTTCTAGATTTGCCAGAAGGTTTAGAGCTGAATCTGATATTCATATAAAAGACCTGCTGATATTTAACTATTTTACCTAGAAATGATGAGAGGACTTTGAATACACTGAAGTATGTCAAGAAATCATCTGTTTGTCTTTGAAATTTTGGCTGTTTCTTCTAAAATGCTTTTTTTTCCTGCTTCTGACTAGAGTGAACGCAGAGCTGATGGAAAAATACTAATATTCCATATGCCACACTTGTGAAAAGCCTCAAGCACTTTGCTCAGATTTCAAGAGAAAAAAACATTGCCTTTGAAATATAGATCAATCATTTTATAAAAAGATTCCATATTGCTAACTTAGAAATATCACAGAGTTCGACTCTATTCTTTTGCAGTGGTGACTTAAATTGTGGGCAAGGAGGCTCTCATCTGTATCTCTTTTTACTTAGGAGATGTTTACATGCCAGCCCTATCCCCATACCCTCACACATTCCCCAGAGGTGCCGATTGAGTAAAATGTTGACATAGTATAACAAAAAATGTGTCCTTTATTTTAAACTGAATCTCATCTTTGAGTCAGAAAGCTTCTCATTTGGAGATATTTTAGCTTCAAAAACAAACAATTTGAAGAGGAAAACAAGGGCGTTCATTATCATTTATTTACAAACTCTAGGGTTTGATCAGCCAAAACTTACAATGCACATATACTTGCAGAATTAGGGTTTTCAAGGAGACAAAAAAAATGACACAGTGCAGCTATAATGAGTATCCATTCCTTATACCATTAGCTATGGCCAATGGTCTCATAAGAGGAAAAAGGTAACAATTACTATCTTTCCTCAACAAAGAATACCTTCTCTTCTCTTCTGCTCCACAATCCCAATTAATGTCTCCTGTTCTAGAAAAGTAACAGCGTTGTTTCAAACAGTGCAGGTTGCTGCACAGTTTAGTCTGACAAGCCAGCTCCTGCACAAAGAATTAACACTAACTGACTAACTGACAGACCTTAGGCTCCCCATAACTATTGATGTCCTGGTGGGTGTCACTTCAAGGTGTGTGTGTGTGTGTGTGTGTGTGTGTGTGTGTGTGTGTGTGTGTGTGTGTGTGTGTGTTGTATAACATAAGGAAAATCACAATAAAAAATAATAATGTAATTTCACCTCACCCAGGTCATAATCAAAACAGAGGAGCTTCTTCAACTTTATTTTCAAAATGCATTCATTCTACTTTCCTAGACTAAGTGCTATGCAAATATGAGTTTTGTCTATTTTAGTCAACAGTATTCTGTAGGACGGGGTCTTTTTTACTTTATATGATTGGCAATATGTGCTTAGATATAAAAGACATTGATGATTACTTGTGTTCAATGTTGTAACTTCCTTCAGTTCATAAGGAGTCCTTCATTATTTACTATTATTCTAATGTAGAGTTCTTTTAAATATTTGTAAATTAGTTCTATCAATCTTTGCCTTTGGGGGCATATCAGCTTTCTAGCTGCCTGTGGTATCCCCAAAGAAATGAAACATCTTGGCTCAGCATTTTCCATTTTATTTCTATCTTATGTGTGCATTACTGATGTCTGAACCCAGACAATTTCATAGAATCAATCAATCATTCTAGCACTTACTCAGTTCCTGATGTTACAATAGGCATTGTGGGACATGCAACAGAAGACAGAAATAAAATAATAACATGCTAAATGTTTCTCACAGATATTCAAAGAATATATTTGCAAAACATTAACACAAGAGTGATATAAAATGGATGGCCATTACAGCAGAAGACAGGTTGACAAATATAAAGCTCAGGTCCTATAAATTTCACATATAAAATGGTATGATGGAAGGTTACAGTGAGAGGGAAAATTTAAATTAAATTTTAAAATTATATGAAGAGCTGCTCTGGCAACAAGCAAGAATAATCTCATTGCTAAAAGTCAAAGATCTTATTTCTTTTTATTTATTTATTTATTTATTTATTTATTCCCTTTTGTTGCCCTTGTTGTTTTACTGTTGTAGTTATTATTGTTGTCATTGTTAGATAGGACCGAGAGAAATGGAAAGGAGGGGAAGACAGAGAGGGGGAGAGACAGACACCTGCAGACCTGCTTCACCGCCTGTGAAGTTACTCCCCTGCAGGTGGGGAGCCTGGGACTTGAACCAGGATCCTTACACTGGTCTTTGCGTTTTGCGCCACCTGCGCTTAACCCGCTGCACTAATGCCCGACTCCCAAAGATCTTAAAGTACCTTAGAAAATTTTTAAACCAGACATCAGACAAGAAACTAATCACCAAAATATGTAAAGAGCTCAGCAAACTCAGCCGCAAAAAAGCAAATGACCCCATCCAAAAATGGGCAGAGGAAATGAACAAAACATTCACCTCAGAGGAGATCCAAAAGGCTAACAAACATATGAAAAACTGCTCTAGGTCACTGATTGTCAGAGAAATGCAAATTAAGACAACACTAAGATACCACCTCACTCCTGTAAGAATGGCATACATCAAAAAGGACAGCAGCAACAAATGCTGGAGAGGATGTGAGGACAGAGGAACCCTTTTACGTTGCTGGTGGGAATGTAAATTGGTACAGCCTCTGTGGAGAGCAGTCTGGAAAACTCTCAGAAGGCTAGACATGGACCTTCCATATGACCCAATAATTCCTCTCCTGGGGTTATACCCCAAGGACTCCATAACACCCAACCAAAAAGAGGTGTGTACTCCTATGTTCATAGCAGCACAATTCATAATAGCTAAAACCTGGAAGCAACCCAGGTGCCCAACAACAGATGAATGGCTGAGAAAGCTGTGGTATATATACACAATGGAATACTATGCAGCTATCAAGAACAATGAACTCACCTTCTCTGACCCAGCTTGGACAGAGCTAGAAGGAATTATGTTAAGTGGACTAAGTCAGAAAGTTAAAGATGAGTATGGGATGATCCCACTCATCAACAGAAGCTGACTTAGAAGATCTGAAAGGGAAACTAAAAGCAGGACCTGATCAAATTGTAAGTAGGGCACCAAAGTAAGAACCCAGTGGTGAGGGGTAGACATGTAGCTTCCTGGGCCAGTGGGGGGTGGGAATGGGTGGGAGGGATGGGTCATGGTCCTTTGGTGATGGGAATGGTGTTTATGTACACTCCTAGCAAAATGTAGACATATAAATCAGTAGTTAATTAATATGAGAGGGGGAAATCAATTGTATGTCTCAAAGGTTCTCAAAAGACAAACTGAATCTTTTTAATAGATAGGCTACGTGTTTGATATGCGGACTCTCTCAAAAGCCTAGACCAAGTAGATTAGAAGCTTCCAATAGCACAGCTATATACAAGATACTGGGTACTATACAGCAAACCATAACAAAGGGACTTTTCAAAGTTAACCCAATTAACAAATAATGTGATGATAATATTAACTATTGATTGTCTTTTTGAACCCTAAGACAGCAGGAACCTCACATCTTCACTATAGAGCCCCTACTTCCCCCAGTCCTGGCACCCTTGGATAGGGCTCACTTTCCCGTATGCTTCTCCCAATCCATACCAAATAATATTGCATCCGCCGATCACAACCTAACCAAAGCAACGATTGCCATCTCAACATGCTTCACCTCCGTGTGTATCCAGAGACTTCACGTGTGGAATGACAACCCTTCAGCTTCATTACTTGGGTGAGACCTTTCCTTTTATAGTACACTCTAATTTCATCTCAGGTAGTTCACTTTCTAACAAAGTCCCATAACCTAGACATACACCAGTTTCTGTGAAAGAGAGCGTATGTGCACACGTATCCATAAACTACTGCAAAATATATACCTGAAAGCAGGATTACACTAGAGTTTGCAGTGAGTACCTCCCTAACACTTCCTCTCCACTATTCCAATCTTGGGATCCATGATTGCTCAACAAATTGTTTGGCTTTGTATGTTAACTCTCTTTTCAATCACCAGGTTCCAGATGCCACCAGGATGCTGGCTAGGCTTCCCTGGATTGAAGACCCCACCAATGTGTCCTGGAGCTCAGCTTCCCCAGAGACACACCTTACTAGGGAAAGAGAGAGGCAGACTGGGAGTATGGACCGACCAGTCAACGCCCATGTTCAGCGGGGAAGCAATTACAGAAGCCAGACCCTCTACCTTCTGCAACCCTCAACGACCCTGGGTCCATGCTCCCAGAGGGCTAAAGAATGGGAAGGCTATCATGGGAGAGGGTGGGTTATGGGGATTGGGTGGTGGGAATTGTGTGGAGTTGTACCCCTCCTACCTTATGCTTTTGTTCACTAATCCTTTCTTAAATTAAAAATTTAAATAAAAAAAAAAAAAAAGAAAATTTTTAAAAAGGTTCATAATGTATACTACACTCAGTAACAACTTTGATCCTTTGTCAAACAGGAGGGGGAAGTGAAAGGGAAAAAGGGAAATAAAGAAAAATGGCTTTCAGAAAATCCAACTAGATTTCTGCTAATTCCCTGTAAAAAGAGAATCAAAATGATCACAACACAGGCTGGGGAGATAGTGTAAAAGTTACGCAAAAGACTTTCATACCTGAGGCTCCGAGGTCCCAAATTCAGTCCCCAGCACCACCTTATGCCAGAGTTGAGTTGTGCTCTGGTCTCTCTGTATCCTTCTATATCTCTCTATGTCTCTCTCTCTCTGTCTCTTTTCCTCAATAAATAAACAAAACATTAAAAAATAAAAAGCAAATAGGCATAACACTAAAGCTTCCTTCAATATAGTGGGGGTCAAGCTTGAACCTGGGTCACATACAGGCCAAAGCAGCACACTATTCAAGTGACCTACTTGTCCAGTCCAACACTATGCATTTTAGAGGCATAAGTGCATCAGACCTGCTGGTAATTATCTTATGTTTTCCTGACCATAATTTTTGACCTTTGAGTGAGCTATGATTGGAGGAAATTATACATTCCCACTTCTTCTAAAAATCAGAATAGTTATTCTGAGTATGAAGGCATATCACCTGGCTCAATATCAGACCAAATGACTGATGACTCAAATTGTTATGGGCTGAATCTTAAAAAGGACAAGTGATTCTTGAGTAATATACCTTTTAAGTGCTTGATTGACATAGTGGCTAAGTGACACAGTCCATTTTCACTCATGCTATTATAGAAGGTACTAACCTTTTATGCTTACAAACAATAGAAATGATATACATGACAAAGGTCTTTTTTTCTTATAGGATTATTCATGTTTCAATGTTTCACATTTAAAGGTAAGTTTTATTACAGTGGCCTGACCTATAATGCAGTGAGTGACATTTAAAATCAAGGACAATCAAAGTAAAGTTAGAATACTTCCTTGCAAGTGAATGGAGAGATTTGAAAAGAGAATAATGAGAGGGGTGGGGAGGGAGCAGGAGGTGTGCTCTACTGCTGTTGTGCCTATGAAAATGGTAATTGTAAACTGACTCCCTGTGAGCTCTGAAATTAGATTATAACTTGAGCATTAGCCCCCTGACCTGACTTTGCTGGACAACAATTCAGCTTTGAACACCTTGTTGAATGACTGTGTAGAGAGTTGTGGAAGCTTTGAATTCCCTACCCTGCCTCCTGCTGCTAACTTGAAATTCTGCTACACCCACCCCTGCACCCCCCAGAGCTTGTCTGATAAAGGGCCTCTTCTAGGTAACCTATTCATGAAGCAGATTTAAGTACTTACAGTTTGTTGCACATTTCTCTTCCATGTCAATGTCAGCTATAGGAAGAATAGGGAAACTCCAGGATGGATCAACATTGCCAAGCCCCTATGTACCTGCACCTGTTTTTAGGTCACAAAGTGCCACCCTGGCTATTTAAGCAGCTCATGATCTTGTATCAAAAGATGCATACAGAATCAAATCAAGAAAATCTAAAATCTCTTCTGAAAAGAGGGAGGTGACTGGCACCCTTCAGTGAAAAACAGTGGAGCTCAAGGCCATGACTCTAGCCACACACACACTCAACATTTGTTTTATGCCCTCTTAACAACTTTTGGAAAAGTTCATCTCTTCATCTGTCAAAATTACTAAGAGAATTTGACTCACAGAAAGCTGATTTGATATCTCTTGTTCACCTTCTATAATTAAGGGAACTCCTAGCGCAATCCAGATTTGAACCTGGTCCCACCACATAGTAAGAAACTTTGTGAGGGTTAAAAATGGGTACAGGTATAGTTAAGGAAAAATGGGTACAGGTATAATTAAGAAATTGCTGGCATAGTTTAGAGACCAAAGCCGGATGGTAGTCAGCCCCCAGAACAATAGAATAGTAAAATATTAATCAGACCTAGAGTAGGAATAATACTAACTTTCTACTTCTGTAAACCCTGCTGCTTTTCTGTAAGGTAGGATGTTTGTTTCTGGGAAAACAAGATGTTTTTGTACCAAGATGTGGTGCAAGCCTAAAAGCCCCCCAGTCATTAGATTTCAGGTAAATGAGCCAAGTCCCGGAACCTGTCCAAAACTATTGTATGTAACCAATTCTGGTATATGCTGCAAATGTGTAAAAAGATGCTTGTGACTGTGCTTAAGGCATTCAGTCCTTGGGTAGCTCCTGTGTGAGCTTTCCCTGGCTGGACCCTCAGCTGAGAAGGCTTAAATAAAATTCATACTCAACCACCTGACATGGTGTGGAGTATTATGATTTCTATGTGAAGAATTCTATCCATTACAACTTTGGTGCTCTGATGTCTACCCTCCCAGCTCTCTCTGTATCTTCCTTTTTCTATCTGAAAATGTCAGCCTAGAACAGTGGAGACCGGCAAGTATCAAAAATAAATAAATAAATATCCCTGTGTTTCTCTTGTCACTCCTCAAATTACTGCTGTTATGTTACAGTTCAAAGGTAAAGATGTCACTCATTAATTTATTGTTTCTCATACTCACTGACCATATTGTAATAAAAATTCTATAGTATAGCTCAAAAGTAACCAAAAAATGAGGCCTGAGGCCATATGGAGGGCTGGGAATTTATTTTATGTTAACAGGTTACAGGCCGATTCCTACCAGACCTGCCCATCTTGTCCTGAAGCACCCAGGTTTTATCACTTTCAAATTGGGCACAGCACAAGCTGATTGGTTGGAAACAAAGTCCGGCAAAGTGCTGACAATAAAGGTGAGAGCAGGTTGGATACAATCAGAGTCCACCACTGGGATGCTGGAATGTAGAAGTGGACGTCCACCAGGAGCCTATAGATTTTTCATTTCAATATGTTATATTATGTCACCCCCTCACCAAACATTTGTTAAATTCCAATGATATACTATTTTCTATTCCAGGCTCCAAATATGTAACTCCCATACTTGTGAAAGTGATTAATAGAAGTGTTTTACTTTGAATAAGAGCTAGTGTTATATAAATTCTGTGTTTTATGTCACACTGATTGTTGCATATAGTAGAAATGTACAAATGTGGGAGTCGGGTGGTAGCACAGCCAGTTAAACGCACATGGTGTAAGTGCAAGGACCAATGTAAGGATCCAGGTTCTAGCCCCCGTTCCCTACCTGCAGGGGAGTCGCTTCACAAGTGGTGAGGCAGGTCTGTAGGTGTCTGTCTTTCTCTCCCCCTCTCTGTCTTGCCCTCCTCTCTCGATTTCTCTCTGTCCTATCCAACAACGATGATAACAATAACTACAAGGGCAACAAAAGGGAATAAATAAATATTTTAAAAAATGTACAAATCGTTTCTTTATATATTCTTGAGATTAAGTTCCAGATTGAAAGGCAGAGATAGAGTGAAATCACACAGCACTGAAGCTTCCTTAAAGCAGTAGGGACTGAGCTTGAATCTGGGTTTTGCTTATAAAAAAGCAGCACACTGGGGCCAGGCAGTGGTGCACCTGGTTAAGCACACTTATTATCATGCATAAGGACCCAGGTTCAGGGCTCTGGTTCCCTAAACAGGGGAAAAGCTTCATGAGTGGTGAAGTGGGGCTGCTGATGTCTCTCTGTCTCTTTCCCTCTCTATCTCCTCCTCCCCTCTCAATTTCTTTCTGTCTCTAATAATAAATAAAATATTTTTAAAAGAATAGTTATTTAAAAAAAGAAAGAAATGCAACACACTATACAAATGAGTCACTTTGCTGTCCTTGTTCTTTTTTATTTAGAATTACCTTAATGCCTGACTGAAATGTCTTTGATTTTCATAATACTCATTATGTTTTTCCTCAAAATAATTATTGAAGCTAATTATTTTTTTTATGTCTCATCTAGTTAGTTTTGACACTGAATGATTATGCTGCTTTTGAGTGATTAAGAAACCACTCAATTCTAAGCATTTTGATTTTGACGTAGTGAAAGTAGAAGACAGAGGAACCTTGCCCCTGCTCCCTCTCTTTCTTTCTTTTTTTCATTTCTTCCTTTCTTTCTTTGTTTCTGTGAACAAAAGCAAAACCAAGAATAGGGAACAAAGATACACATACAATCTAGGAGGAAATACCTATTTTTTTAATATTTTATTTTTTGTGTGTCTATAGGGATTGGACATCATGCAGAGGCAACTTTACCATTCCAGAATTGTTTTATTACTCAGACAAGAGTGAGAGAACGAGAGACACCACAGTAGTGAAGATTCCCTGGTGCCATGACAGTGAGATTATTGTGCCGGAGGTAGAGCCTAGGTCGTGCACACCAGGCGTGCACCCTACCCTGTGAGCGATTCTCTAGCCCATACTTTGCTCAGCTAACACAAGGAGCTAGGTTTCTTCACTAGCTCTCTCTAGCATGAAATCACATTACCTGCAAAATGTCACTGCATAATATAAGTATGGATTGATTTGTTCCATATTCAAGTTGCAGCAGGCAGTCAAGCAACATTTTAAGTCACATTTTCAAATTTAGGAGACATTTTACAGACAACACTCTCATATGCACATGACATACACTTACATATATACATATGCATTCGACTTATATGATTAGTCATCCTTCCTTAATGCTTAATGTTTCCCAACTCTTTGTCGGTTTAATCACGTTTTTGATTTTGTGTCTTGCTGAAAAAAGGTTGTAGCATAGTGACATTGATTTTGGGGCAGTCATTTCCAGTTGTTATCAATTTCTGATTTGTTTCTTTATGGTCCAAGAACATGGCCTATACACTGTTTCTCTTTTTTTAGGTGTCATTTTTGCACATTAATGTATAGAGTATGCATTTTTATTGAGGGGATTAATGATTTACAGTAAATATAGTTGTTGGTACATGTGTAAAATTTCTCAGATTTTTGCAAAAAATCCTCAACCAAGATCTGAAAGTGCCTCACTCTCAACCAGGATCTGAAAGTGCCCTGCTCCCTACCCCCTCACCACTGGAGTCCTTTACTTTGTGCAGTATACCAAATCCAATCCACATTCTACTTTATGTTTCTCCTTTCTATTATTATTTTTGAACTTTTGTCCATGAGTGAGATCATCCCATATTCATCCTACTCTTTTTGGCTTATTTTATCTACCATGATTCCTTCAGGCTCCATCCAAGGTAAGGTGAAGAAGGTGGACTCATCAATCTTAATAGCTAAATAGTAGTCCTTTGTGTACATAGACCACATATGCCACACAGTTATTAAAGAAACTGATTCATTATATTACTCAGGTGTTCTTTGTCACTATCCATTCTGTTTGCTCTAATTAGGATGGTGAGATATATGTGAAAGACTCCATTATATATTTTCCCTCAACACTCTTTAATTTATAAATCTGCATTTAGAAGATGTCAGTTTTATGTCGTTCAGTAAGACAAAGATTTGTGACATGGGGTCAGCAAGTGGCTCTTCAACATAGCACACACATTGCCATGTGAAATACATCAGTATATCAATATAGCACACACATTGCCATGTGAAATTCATCAGTATATCAACATAGCTCACACATTGCCATGTGAAATACATCAGTATATCAACATAGCATACACATTGCCATGTGAAAGGAAACAGGCACCACCATGAGTCAGAGCTAATCAGTGCTCTGGGAAAAAACAAACAAAAACACCTTACTTATTGGTCTGCAAAAGGACTTTCATGCCTGAGGCTCCAAAATCCTAGGTCAATCCTTCCCTACCACCACTAGTATGAGCCAGAGCTGAATAGTGCTATGGAAAAAAAAAAAAAAAAAGTAAAAAAGACTGGGCTGGGTGGTGGCATACTCAATAGAGCAGCACATAAGAGTGCACTTAGGATCCAGGTTCAAGCCCCCAGGCCCCACCTGCAAAAGCTTCCCATGAGGTAAAGCAGTGGTGCAGGTGTCTTCTTCCCTTCCTCCCTTCTCAACTGCTCTGTCTCTACCCGGCATAAACAAACAAACAAACAAACAAACAAATACAATACTTACGTTACTTCCGGGGGGAAAAAAGAATTACACCCATCTGATCAGAAATTTAGTCCTAGGAGGAGAACAAAAAGCCAGTAAAAGTCTGCCTTAGATTATCTGGATTCAAGTTCTTCAGTAAGAAATTAAGTCTAGAAGGCGAAAAAAAAAAAAAATTCAAAACATTGAACACCTGGGGGGAAGCTTTTTGTATCTGAACAGGAAAGGAGGTGGGTAGTGGAAGCCTTTTCAGAATTTTCAGAGCATTTGTAATCTGTGGTTCATTCATTTTCCCCACACATAGGTTTCCTTCTTGAAACAATTATCTTTAATTTAAAACTAATAATTATAATAAATACTCATAAAAAGTTGGCTTGTAATTTTATTTCTCAATAAGAATGTTACTTACATGGCAAAAATATAGTGCAGAATCTAAAAATAATATCTACTACCTTCAGATAATGATTTAAATACAGACATTGATGAAAACACAGGGAAGATGATTCTCAGAATTTTTGCACAGATGAAATTCAAAATGTCTATTTTTACATGTTCTTTCCCATGAATTAATATGAATTGCATTTTTATATCCTATAAAAAACCATATGTTACCCAGGTTTAATCCCCCACATCACCATAAGCCAGATCTGAGCAGTGCTCTGATTAAAAAAATAAAAAATCCAAATGTTAAATCCTGGTCATCAGTGGAAGGTACAGCATCAGGAGATAATTCAAATTATCAGAGTAAAATCCTTGTGAATGGGATTAATGACTTTATAAAGGAGACTAAAATGATACATCCTATTTTATTCCATGCAAGGCTATAAGGTAAAGACACCCACCTAGGGCCCGGGTGGTGGCACACCTGGTTGAGCGCATGTATTACAATGTGCAAGGACCCGGGTTCAAGCCCCCAGTCCCCACCTGCAGGGGGAAAGCTTTATGAGTGGTGAAACAGGGCTGCAGGTGTCTCTCTGTCTCTCTCCCTCTATATAACCCCTCCCTCTTGATTTCTAGCTGTCTCTATCCAATAAATAAAGATAATAATAAATGAAAAAATTAAGAAAAAACTGTTTACAAAAAGACAACCATCTAAAAACCAACACACTAGCTCTGCCAGGGTTTTGAATTTTATTTCTTAGTCTCCAGAGCTGTAAGAAGTAAACTTAAGTTGTTTAATTCACTCAGCCTATGACACTTTATTATAACAGTCTAAACTAACTAAGGTATGAACTGAGAAAAAATAAAAGTCAAGTAGTATAAGGAAGAAATGAATGATAAATATTTTTTGCTTTATTATTATTAGAGGCAGAAACTGAGTGGGAAGTGAGAGACAGAGAGGGAAAGAGAGAGACACCTGCAGCCTTGTTTCACCACTCATCAAGCTTTTCCTCTGCAGGTGGGGATCAGAGCCTCAAACCTGGGCCCTTGTGCACTATAATGTGTACGCTTAACCAGGTGTGCCACTGCCTGGTCCCTGAATGATACTTAAGTTGGTGTTAGCATTTAAAGTTAGTTTAAATTGTTCTATGTTATGCCCTTGGATATCATGAGAAATTTTTAATGTGTAACTTCACCCAGTATATGGAAATTTAGAATAATAAGAAAAAGAAAACAGATATTATTGTTGCTTTCAAATCAAGATTATCCTTTTAAGTTTTTATTATTTTTGATACCATAGCTATTACTCAGGCTCAATGCCTGTATGACTCCAGTGTTTCCAGGGACCAATTTTTTTTTCTTTGATACTGAGTGACAGAAGAGATAGAACAAGATGCCTATAACCCTGCTGTACTGCTTATGAAGCTTCCCAACTACATGTGGAGACCAGGGGTTTGAACACATAGCAATGTGTGTGCTCGACCAGATGCACCACCTCTCCGTCCCCTGAGAGAATATTCTTTACACTTTCTTTAGGGGTATTACTTTATTATTATTTTATTTTCTTTGAGGTAACTGTGGGCTGAATGATAATTGCAGGAACAATAATTACTTAAGACTCTTCATTTTAGGAGGCCCAATCTGGCTCACACAGACTTACTCCCCTAAAGATGGATGGTAAGTAGTGAGACTTCATGTAGTGTGTCCTCTGCCTTTTATTTTTTAAAAGACTTTATTAATTTATTTTTTTATGGGAAAGATAGGAGAGAAAGAATCAGATATCACTCTAGTACATGTGCTGCCGGGGACTGAACTCTGGACCTCATATTTGAGAGTCCAATGTCTTATCTACTGTACCATTTCCCAAACCACTCCTCTGCTTTGTATTAGTTTGTTATAGCAGTAAATCAAAGGCATTTAAATACAGTTCATACCTCCAGAACAGTTAGATAAGGGCAGCAATTAGAGGGCTAAATCTTCATAGGATGGCACCACTGGTAAGGAAAGTCTTTTCTAAGTAGCATGAAAGGTGCTTTTCTAAACAGCATTTTAAAGAGGATCTCAGTGATTTTTCTGGCTGTAATGGCCAGTAAATTGTTTTCCTTCAGTCACACCAGGCACCAACTGATGATGACCAGACATTTTATGTCTTACTTACATATGTTCATCTACTATATATTTTAACTCCCTGCTTCATAGCTACCATAGTTTCTTTATACATTGGGCAAGTTTTACTGAGTGGAGAATGCATAAGATTCACTGAGCCTACTACTCACAGAAGCTGGCTGTTTATAAACAGCATGGGGAAGGGGATAGGTGGATAGAGGAGTTGTTATAATTTAATGTAACAGATAGTTTATGTAATAGATCCTTGGCAGGCTGTATTTCATTATCTTTACAAAAATGATAACAGAGTGAAATTTCAAAGTAAAAACGATTTCACAGGAAATTTAAGATTTTCAAGTTCCATTTGAAAAATGGATATGAGTCTACAAAGTTGGAAAGGAGGAGCCAAATATTTCAGAATAGAGAGTCATATTATATTTATGGACATTGAGGTTGAAAGCTTTCCTCACTTGAGAAAATGCAAACAGTCAGGGATGAAGAGAACACAGAATTAGTGGCAAACACAATTAGAAAGACAGGTGAAAGAAGGGTGAAGCATGGATGTATAGACAACAATTTCCTCTTCTAGTGAAAGCCTATATACTCTTCTGATTGATTCTCCCCCTTGGTCCTGATTCTGTTCATATTTTGCCATCATCCTAATGTCTTGTTCCTGGTTGTACCGTAGGAGACCCAGTAAGCTCATAATGGCCTCTCCTCTCAAGGATCCCTCACCCATCTTTTATCAAAGTACAAAACATTAGGGACTCACACCTTCCATTTAGTATGGCTACTTCATATCTGGACATATATAAAAGCACAGTTGAAAGCATTATTTTTGGAACTGGGAGGTGGTGCACCTGGTTAGGTATACACATTACCATGTACCCACGGCCCTGGGCCCTATCTGCAGAAGGGGACTTGACAAGTGGTGAAGCAGTGGTGCGGGTGTCACTCCCTTTCCCTAGCACCCACTCCCCTTTCCGTATCTCTGTCTTGTGGAAAATAAATCAATATCAACAAAACAAAAAGTTGGTAATATTGTAATCTTTGTGTCAAAAGCAACAAGTATTCATGAAAGGAAATTAGAAACTCTGATAAAGGTTTGTCTTGTGTGTAAAGAGCATCATCAATGAAAATGTCTTTCTGCACAGGTGGATTGGCACCTTTATGAAAGGCTCATGCACTTCATCTACTGCCTTTGTTCCCTCTGGTCTTTCTTCAAATCAAAAGTTCAACATGCTCCAGACTCAGGAACAGCATCTTCCTTAAACTCCCTTCAAAGGAAATATGGCTGTTTCATCTTTATGTAATTCATCACATTCTGTCTTTTCTATTTCGGCACCTGACTACATCTTGCTCTAGGCAACAAGTTGTTTGGGGTCATATACTGTTTTCCTATAAACCTTGTCATGCCCCATTACATTCGGAACTGCACTTTGCAAAGGCAAACAACTCAAATGAAATTGAATTTTTGTCTTGGTAGAGAAAGAGAGAGCAAAACATTTCCTTTAGAAGGGGAACAAAGAAACTCTGCCTCATCATGAATTTCTACTCAGAGACTCAGCCTCCCTTTTCAAATCTGAGATGCCAATTTCCTTTGCTGGTTTGATTCCATTTATGTTTAATAAGTGACAAGTGACTCAAAGGCTCATGTTTTCTAACCACAAAAAGTGGTGACTAACTGGTTACTGTGTCTCTGACTCTATTAGAACAACATATGAATTAAAAAAAAAAAGAGTTCCCTGGCCCAGTCAAGACTTAGATATTTAACGTCAAAAATTAGTGCTGTATAGGAAGATCTTTTATCTAGACTGAGAAGCACTGTTGGTTTCCTTAAAGGTCAAAAATTCCTCACCAAGATGCACACCTACATTGATATAGAGCAAGTTTGATAATGAGAAAAATTAAACACAACTCCAGAGCTAGTGCACACAGATTTCATCATGAATTCAGTTCTTTTTAATATTTATTTATTTATTTATTACCTTTTGTTATCCTTGTTTTATTGTTGTAGTTATTATTGATGTTGTTGTTGGATAGGACAGAAAGAAATGGTGAGAGGTGGGGAAGACAGAAAGGGGGAGAGAAAGACAGACACCTGCAGACCTGCTTCACCACTTGTGAAGTGACTTCCCTGCAGGTGGGGAGCCGGGGGCTCGAACCAGGATCCTTAAGCTGGTCCTTGCACTTTGCGCCACATGTGCTTAACCCGCTGCACTACCTCCGGACTCCCATGAATTCAGTTCTTTAATACCTTTTGCATTTCTAAGATTTGCCGTGTTTTAGTGCTGTTTTTGTAATGGACTGTGGGAGTATGATAAATTTTTCTCCCAATAGATAAAAAGAAAATGAACTTTAAATTGCAATAGACTTTAAAATGAGGAAGATACAACCTCCCTTTAACTTAAATAGCAACTTGGTACATTCAATTATTATAAAATTGATCATTACATTCTCATTTACAGAGTCTTTCTAATATTTATTAAAGAACTGAACAATATACTGAGTGAAGCTCATAAAAGGGACACACCCCCAGAGACACACCCTACTAGGGAAAGAGAGAGGCAGACTGGGAGTATGGACTGACCAGTCAACGCCCATGTTCAGCGGGAAAGCAATTACAGAAGCCAGACCTTCTACCTTCTGCAACCCTCAATGACCCTGGATCCATGCTCCCAGAGGGATAGAGAATGGGAAAGCTATCAGGGAAGGGGGGTGGGTTATGGAGATTGGGTGGTGGGAATTGTGTGGAGTTGTACCCCTCCTACCTTATGGTTTTGTTAATTAATCCTTTCTTAAATAAAAAAAGGGAAAATTCCTTGTATTATTTATATTTCTTTTTTCACTTTTTATCATCATCATCATCATCATCATCATCATTATTATTATTGTTATAAAATAGAAACATTGATAAGACCATAGGATAAGAGGGGTACATTTCCACACATTGCCCACCTCCAGAGATCCATATTCAATTCCTTCCCTTGATAGTGTCTTTACCCCTCTGGGAGTATGGACCTAGGATCATTGTGGGGTACAGAAGGTGGTAGGTCTGGCTTCTGTAACTGCTTCCCCTTTGAAAATGGGCATTGGCAGGTCAGTCCATACACCGGACCTGTCTCTCTCTTACCCTAGTTGGGCAGGGATCTGGGGAGGCAGGGCTTCAAGACAAATGGTGGGGTCCGCTGCCAAGGAAGTCCAGTTGGCATCATGGTATCATCTGGAACAGTTGCATTCGGTGAGTCTTAGGGGAGTCCTCTCCTCCCTTCAGCCATCTTTCTGTTTGTGAAAGTGACTGGAGGTAGTGTCTCATCTGGTAAACTGCCTGCTGTTACCAGCCACTTTATCTCTCCCTAGGCTCCTCTCTATCCAAAAGCCACACATATTTGCACTCACTGGTGATTTGGTGGGTTCCTGAAGTCATTCTAGTCCTGTCTTGTAGTGTTCCCAGGTGGTCTCCTTTAGTATTCCTAGTTGACCTGGGAGAGGAGAGGAGAGAAACACAGCTGCTGCTGCTCCTTAGCCCTGCCTCCGGAAGTCGTATTCTGTATATTTCTATATTACTGATATTTCCTCTTCTATCATTTAGTTCTTGGTCTTATACAGTACTATATTTTATATCAATTATATGGATATATACTGGAAATGATAGTTAAACATAATTCAGTGTTTTTGCTTTAAAATGGTTCATATCTTTAGACAGTTATCAGCTAAAGTCAAAGAAAAACAAAAATTCTGCAGAAATACCAGGTCAAGAAAAGCCATTAAGAGTAATGAGGGTTTTTCTGTCAACTCTTCAGGGTAACTGAACATAAAGATAGCATTAAAACTATCACTGATGTCTAGTGATTTATCATTGTAGTATGTTATATTTTCCAAAAAAGTTTACAAAAGTTCCACCTGTTAGAAAATGGGCATAGACTTGAGTTATGAATTGGCATGGCCCTTTTACTTTTGTCAAAGGATGAACACACCCACTCAAAATTTATAGTAGGCTGGACAAACAGTGGGCCTTTATCTCTAGTGCAAATTTTAAAATTGCAGAGTGTCAGGAGTCAGGCGGTAGTGTAGCGGGTTAAGCGCAGGTGGTGCAAAGCGTAAGGACCAGCGTAAGGATCCTGGTTTGAGCCCCTGGCTCCCCACCTGCAGGTGAGTCCCTTCACAGGCGGTAAAGCAGGTCTGCAGGTGTTTATCTTTCTCTCCCCCTTTCTGTCTTCTCCTCCTCTCTCCATTTCTCTCTGTCCTAACAATAGCATCATCATCATCAACAATAACAACAACTATAACAATAAAAACAGCAACAAAAGGGAAAAATAAATAAATTTAAAAAGAAATTGCAGTCTCCACCTCTCATCCATGGGCTTGAGTTCTCAATCTTGACCTGATTGGCTAAATGAGGGCATTTAAGGGAGGAAGAAAGGGAGGAAGCCTGAAGGAGTTGAGGGCCTCCGGGGTGGGGGTGGGGTTAGGGGCGGGGGCAACTTGGTGTGCAGGGAAGGGGGTGGTTTCCAGTGCCACTTTCTTATGCAGAAGTCATCAATAATAGAATGGAACTGGTAAACCTGCGATGGGATTTCACCATTCTTGTCCTGGGAGAATACTGATGTGGTTGAGCGGAGAGATTGCAGGGCTATTATTTAATAGAAAAAAACCCAAAACATATAGGGGCTAGGCAGTGGAGCACCAGTTTAAGCATAGTAAGAAGTGCAAGGACCCAAATAAGGATCCTGGTTTGAACCCTCCCACCCCCACAGGAGTGATGCCTCACAAGCTGTGAGGCAGGGCTGCAGGTGTCTTTCTCTCCCCATCTTCTCTCAGTTTCTCTGTTTTATGACAAAAATAATCCACAGAAGCAGTGAATTCTAGTGCATGCATGGAGCCTCAGTGATAACCCGGGAGGAAAAGAGAGCCTGTGTGGAGGAGGGAGCCATGTGCAGTGCTGCTACACTGCTTATTAAACTTCGCCCTTGCAGTAAGGACAGAGAAATAGAACCAAGGTTCTTGCACATGGGGTGCACCACCACAAATGCTTTTCTTAATGAAACCTTGGTCTTTGGGTGGACCCTAATTCTTGCTGAAGGGATGCTATGTAATTTTCAAAGTTGGGTCATAAAAGATAATCGTAGATTTCTCTGGATCCTCTTACTATGTTCTCTCAGAATTCACCTGCTTTACTCAGACGAATCTCAATGATCAAGTTGTGACTTTAAATGCGAAGGTCCTACCATCAGACTCAGTTCAGATATCAACAAACAACAAGTGCCAATTTCCAGATACTGGTGAATTGGTATTTACATGACTTAAGTCTAAAGGCATTAATTAGCCTCCAGTCATAAAATCTTATTTTAGGTCTTAGATACTGTGGACAAAGATATGTCTTTTCTGTGTAGCTTACCAATTTAAGCATAAAAGGATTATTGAAAGAAAAATGAGTAATTACTACTCTAGATCAGTTTCTATAATTGTTGGTATGCTTCTAGATTCTGCTTATAAGAACTTCTGTTTTGATCATCACATTAGGTTCGCTTGTATTACTTACGCTGTGGTCTGTTTACATAATCATTGTTTTCATTGGTTTAATCCCGACTGGTTGGGGGGTTTTCCTTCTCCCCACCCCATATCCTATGTACTTCCTCTTCCTGACAATTCCACCTCAGGGGATATATATAGGACAGGATTGTGATTAGAGCTAGCTAGCTTGCACTGCATCCCTGCTCGTCAATAAAGATTGAACTGCATCTCAGCTCAGCCATGAGTCCCTGGTCGTCTGTCTCCCACCCACGAAGCTAGCTCGGCCTGGCATCTGGCCCCCCAAACTGGGACCGGCATATAATGCCATAATGCACTACAAGCACAACCATGTGGCCTTGAAGATCATGGTTCATTCTGTTACTGTTGTAGTGGTCTCTTAAAGGAAAACCTGTCCAGATAATTGTGCTAGGTTAGGAAATTGTCATTTTCCTTTTACTTGATATTTACAGATTTGGAGGAAGGTCTTGTCTTTTAATACTAAGGAAGCTTTAGCATTAAAAAAAGATTTATCTTGTCTGTAATGTTTTACTATTCAACTATTTATGATATTTAGCAGACTGCACATTCCAAGAGTCCACGTATGATTACTGAATGCGTGCCTAAATCTGAGAATCTTTTTGGTAAAAGAGATGGTGAAAGAAGAATTATAATTAACAATAACAAAATTAGCATTGGTCACTGTTATCAGAACTAGCATTTTCTGAGTACTGTGACCCAAGGACTAAATGCTTGGCATGTGTTTCTTATTTAATTCTGCTAACTGGGATACTTACTGATTTATGTTTGAGAGAAATCTCTAGTGGACTGATGGCTTACCTACTGCTGTTAATCTAGCAAGTAGTAACTATGTTTAGAACCCAGAGGATCTGACTCCAAAATCCATTCTGAATCCCTCGACTAATAAATTGGATTGGGTTATTAGATGAGAATGTGATTCTGAACCTTACCCATTGGGAATTGCATTAGTGCTTCATTTCCTTCTTGGTCAGTAGGCATGCCCTGATAAGCACCATCTACTTATGATTTTTTTGAGTGAAAATGTATTTGTCTCCAAGATGGCTTAGCTCCAGTCTAGAAGGTCAATGCTTTGTGACCATGGCAAATAATACGATTAATCTGAGTTCACAAGAAGACTAAATTGAATGTCTTGAACTATTGAGAAACTTGTAAAAACTAACTCAGTTAATAAGCATCCAAGCATGAAACTAGTCATATTTTATACTTACAAGGTAATTTCCTTCTCAGCCCTCAGCTATCCTGTAATATCAACTATCATTAATCCTCACAGAGCTCCAATAAAAATCCCATGAAAAAGAGAAACAAATTACTTAGAAATGATCAAATGAATACCATGCCACTGCAGTGGTAAATTTAATCACATCTCTTATTTCCATTTCTCTGAATAAAAATGAATAATTTCTGTCAATTATGAACTATACCAATTGAAATGGAAAAGTTGAACTTAAAAGACTAAAAAAGCATTATTGAAACAAAACAAACAGCAATCAAGACATAATTGTAATCTTCTGAACAATATCTTCATGAGTCTCAGGGATAATTAGTCAAAATAACAAGGGAAAATATTAATTTATTGTAAATGAAGATAAAAATAAATATTATGAATTTTGCTATATTAGTAATAGGGGAATCAGAAATAGATGAACAATTATTGCATAAAAAACACAGGCCACAAGTCATACGTCCAGTCATGAGCCCAACTACACTTATGTAAGAAGAATCACCTATTGTCTTCAAGTCTGCTATAGCTTCTTTTTTTTCCTTAATAAAAATAAAATAAATTTAATGAGAAAAAATAATCCAAAAGGAGTATTTAATGCAAATCTACAAAAATATGAGATTAAGAAATGTAAATTATTAGAAATTGACTAATTTGACATACTCTAATTATCTGGTATTATCTGGGTGAGGGTAAATAGAATAATGGTTATGCAAAGAGACTCTCATGCCTGAGGCTCTGAAGTTAAGACCAGAGAGATAGCTTGCTGGGTAGGGTGTGTGCCTTGCCCTAAATATGGTCTAGGTTTCAAAGCTGACACAACATGAGAGGTACTCTTTGACACTAAAAAAAGCTCCAGTGCTATGGTGTCTTTCTCAATCAGAATGAAAAAGTAATCCAGAACACGGAAAGTACACATCTACAAGGTGCTGGCTGTATATGCACATGCAAAGGTCAGTGTGTGTGTGTGTGTTTTAGTTATATCTTTTCAAAACCTATACTAATAGACCTAAATCTTAAATATACAGTTCAACATATACAAAAAAATGTAACCCACCTACATAATCACAGCAATTAAATATTAGAAATATATCCAGAACTGTAAATGCTCCCTAATTTACTACCTCCACAAGTTACTCCAGCTTATCATGTTCCTTTGTCATACTATGACTTCTCTCTCCACAAGATATGACAATTGTTTTTGAAAACATCTTTATTTACTACTTATGTAATAAGTGTAAATTCATGTAGACCACTTCATATCTCGAGGTATGTATAATCTTCATTGTATCCACACCCAGATGCCTTTTGCCTTCTTCTTCTACCATCCTACCCTGTCCCTTCTTTCTAAAAGTATTTATTATTATTTATTTATTTATTGGATAGAAATAGCCAGAAATTGAGAGGGAAGGGATGATAGAGAAGGAGAAAAACAGAGAGATACCTGCAGCCCTGCCTCCTCAACACTCTCAAAGCTTTCCCCCTACAGGTGGGGGCTGGGGGCTTGAATTCAGGTCCTTACATGTTACAGCATGCGTGCTGATCCATGTGAGCCACCACGTGGCCCCTTGGCCCTTCTCTTTTTGTTGTTCATTTCCTCAAGCCCTTCTTTTTCTTCTTTTTTTTAATTCCCCCCCTTTTTTTTCAAATTTTTTCCCTTTTTTTAATTTTCCCTTTTGTTGCCCTTGTTTTATTGTTGGTGTTGCTATTATTGTTGTTGTTGTTATTGATGTCGTTGTCGTTGCTAGACAGGACAGAGAGAAATGGAGAGAGGAGGGTAAGACAGAGAGAGGGAGAGAAAGACACCTGCAGACCTGCTTCACCACCTGTGAAGTGACTCCCCTACATGTGGGGAACCAGGTGGGGATCCAGGGGCTCCAGCCTGGTACCTTATGCCGGTCTTTGCACTTTGCTCCACATGCGCTTAACCCGCTGCACTACCACTTGGCTCCCCCTTGGCCCTTCTTTTTCACAGGATGTAATACTAATTTCATTGCAATTTGCTAATTTATTTGTTTTGTCTATCTATACTTCACATGTGAGAGAAGTCATTCAGCAATTTTTCACTTTCTGATTTACGTCCCTTAGCATAATCACAAGTTTTACTGATACTGTCATAAAAAGGGAAAGGTTTTTTTGTTTTTATCTTTTTCATTGATGAGCAGAAGTACATAACCCATTACTTTTTTATGCTGTTATCACTCTATGAATATTTATGTTGATTTCATATCTTGGTTGTTGTAAACTATGTTCTATGAGCTTAAGGGTACATACGTTTTTAAAAATATTTTATTTACAATCAATAAAACAACATTCCTGAAAGTAGCAGAAGACTCATTCTTGCTCTCCCAGGCCAACTAGAAAAAGTAACAAAAATCACCTGCAAACTCAAGGAAATTTGACCAGGATTTATTCATAAACTCACAAAGCCACAGATGGTTAAACGTGTGGTTCCTGGACAGAAAAGTGATAAGGGAGAGATGCCCAGGACTAAAAGCCTTCCTTAGGAATGACTGGCCCCAACTGGGAGCTTGACAGCTGAAGTTCACCACTTAACAGGTGTGAGTTAAAGAAGCAATGTTTAAAAAAAAATGAAAAAGAAGAAGAAAAAAAGAAGAAAGGAAAGAAGAAAGAGGGGGGGCAAGGAAAATTCCTAAAACACAAGTGACTGCAGACACCTGTGGCTTGTGGGCAGAAAGGAGGTGAGGGAACCATTCCTAGGACTAAAAACTAGTGCTCAGGCACAGCTAGCACTAAATGAGAAGATTGGCAGCTGAGCAACACCACTTCTGGGTCTGGGTTTAAGCAACAAAGAATTGTTAAAAAGAAAAGATCACCAATTTACAACTGTGACTTCTTAAGTTTCCAATGCTATTGCCCCACCTGGCCTATTGACTCAGGATGAAATCTCTCCCCAGTATGGGTCAATCTGTCAACGTCCATGCTCAGAGGAGAAGCAATTACAGAAGCCAGACCTTTCACCTTCTGCACCCCATAATATCCCTGGGTCCATGCTCCCAGAGGGATAAAGAATAGGAAAGCTATCAGGGGAGGCGATGGATACGGAGTTCTGGTGGTGGGAACTGTGTGGAGTCGTACCCCTCTTATCCTATGGTTTTTGTCAGTGTTTCCTTTTTATAAATAAAAATTATATTTAAAAAGTAAATAAATACATATATTATGAAAAAAATCTCTCCCCCTTCAAGATACACAAACAGGAAAATCAAGCACCTTAGCCACAGCACCTCCTGCTGGCACAGCAATAAATGCCACACTAAATATAGAAACTGAGAAACAGACACATATGACAGAAAAGCCAAATAACAGGACAGGCACAGATCTAGGAATAAAGAACAGAGCTCAGAAAACTCATTATGAAATCACTTTGAGAAATTAAAGTTAAGATTCAAGAACTCAATGACCATTTTACCAAAGAATTACAAAGAAAAACAACAATGACAACAACTTCAAATAGAAACATAGGGTCTAAAGGATACTTTGAATGCAGTTCAGGTTGAGGTAAGAGCTGTTGGAAGCAGACTTCATCAGGTGGATTGAATATCAATACTGCAAGACACAACTACCAGAATTTAAAACTCCTGGAGAGGAAAGGGGACACACACACACACACACACACACACACACACACTCACACACACACACACACACACACCACACACGGTACCTTAGATATCAATTAGAGTACAGGATCCTCATTGTAAAAATAGCATAGCACTGATCTTTCTTCCATCTATTGTTTATGCCTTGCTCTTCTCTCATTTATCCTGCTACAGAAACCCTGTTTTGTAACTTATTGGGTGACCAAGCCTGGTAAAGCTGTCAGAACAAATATGTAATAAGTTTTGCATTTTCTATTTATATGCAAAAAAACCCAAAACCAAAACAAAATTACAGCACTGCTCAGCCCTTGCTTATGGTGGTGCTGGGAACTGAACTGGAAGTTCAGATCCTCAGGCATGAAAGTCACCTACTTAACCATTATGCTGTCTCCACTATCTTATGTAACTTCTGAAGTTATTCTTTTTCCTTCCTCTTCACAAAGACCTTGTATTTGGTGACCTAACTGTCCTGTCTATGTCACACTAACAGCAACATATCTGCAATAAAATAAAATGTTTAATACCTTGTTCACTTAGACCAAATTTTTATGTGACTGTTAACCTAAGAAGTATTACAAGCCCATAGTACCTTTAACTTCCATTTATTTCTCGAGTTCCCTGGATTCTATGCTGTAGTCATTTAAAACCTTGGAGGAGCCTCATTAACTTTACAAGGCAAACCTGGATTTACAGAACCAATATCTGGATAGAGAAAATGCCTGATGGTCCTGTTTTTATTGGAGGTGCTCTGTGGCTTACCCTCACCCTCCCCTCAATACAGATGTCTTGTATAATATTATTTTATGGAACAAAAGCAACAGGCAACTTCCAATTACATGCAGATGGCAATGTTTCTCTTCCTACAGTCGTTCAGGTACAAGGATGTCCCCCAAAGCCTACGTATTTCTAAAGGGTTAGTGGACCTAATGGGTTTTACATTACTTTGAATACTAATTACTGTACAAACATTCTTCCTAGGAATTTGGTGAGATTATGCTCACCCTCAATAGAATGTTTGAGGGGGCCCAGTGGGGGTGCACCCAGTGAGGCTCATCTAGTTCTAAGTGATTAAACAGATCCCCACCTACAGGAGGGACATTTCACAAGCAGCAAGAAGGTCTGTAGGTCTGCAGGTCTCTCTCTCTCTCTCCTCTTCTCTCTCTCTCTCCTAACTCAATTAATCTCTGTTCTGTATAATAAAAAGGAAAAAATGGTCACCAGGAACAGTGGGTTTGTAGTACCTGCACTGAGACCCAGCAATAACCCTGGAGATAAATAAATAAAATATTTGATTAATTAAAAAATGTTATTTTACCAGTACAAATGTAATCAAAAGCACAGCTGATATCATTTATTGGAACATTTGAATTTCCTGTTTGAGTGAGTCTCTGACCCAGTGGTTCTTAAGGAGCATGTTGTTTAGTTTCCAAATTCTATGTCTTTTAATAATTTTCCGTTTGTTGTTAAAAGTTAGTTTTACTCCACTGTGGTCTGAGAAGATACTTGGGATGATTTCAATGCTCTTGAATTTATTGATGCTGTCTTTGTAGCCTAACATGTGGTCTATCCTTGAGTATGTGTTGTGTGGATTTGAAAAGAAGGTGTATTCCAGTTTTTTGGGGTGGAGGAGTCTGAAAATGTCCAAGAGGTCTAGTCTGTCAATCTCTTCATTCAATTCTCTTGTATCTTTATTGGTTCTCTGCTTTGTTGATCTGTCTAAGTGTGAGAGTGGGGTATTGAAGTCTCCCACTATTATTGTATTACTATTGATGTATTTTTGAAATTCTTTCAATAGGTGTTTAATGTATTTAGATGGTCCCTCGTTGGGTGCATAGATGTTAATAATTGTTAAGTCTTCTTGGCTGATTGATCCTCTAATCATTATGTAATGTCCTTGCCTATCTTTTATTACTTTATTTAATTTAAAATCTATCGTGTCTGAGATGAGAATGGCTGTTCCTGCCCTTTTTTGTGGACCGTTAGCCTGTATGATAGTTTTCCATCCTTTCACTTTAAGTCTGTGTTTATCTTGTTGTGACAGATGTGATTCTTGCAAGCAGCATATGGTTGGGTTATGTTTTATGATCCATCCCCCCACCCTGTGCCTTTTGATGGGTGAGTTTAAGCCACTGACATTTATTGATATTATGGATTTAATGTATTGTAGTGCCATTGTTCTAAAAAACAATTTGTTTACTCTGATATATTACAAGTATTATAGTGATGTTCTTGTTTATAAGAGGTCTTTTAGTACCTCTTTCAGGGCCGGCTTGGTGATAGTTGCCTCCTTTAACTGTTGTTTGTCTAAGAAGGTTTTGATCCCTCCATCTAGCTTGAATGAAAGTCTAGCAGGATATATAATCCTTGGTTGAAACCCTTTTTCATTCAGGGCTCGATAGATATCTTGCCACTCCCTTCTGGCTTTTAGAGTTTGAGTTGAGAAATCTGCAGAAAGTCTTATGGGTTTTCCCCTGTATGTGACTTTTTGTTTCTCTCTTGCAGCCTTTAGGATCCTTTCTTTATCCTTACTTCTTCTCATTGTGACTATGATGTGTCTTGGTGTTTTCAGGTCTGGGTTGATTCTGTTTGGTACTCTCTGGGCCTCTTGCACCTTGATATCCTTTCTGTTATTCAGGTCTGCGAAATTTTCTTGTATTATTTCCTCTAGAATGTTTGCTTCCCCTTCCTCTCTTTCTTCCTCTGGCAGGCCAATTATACGAATGTTACTTCTTTTGAGATCATCCCATATGTCTCTGTTGTTGTTTTCAGTGTCTCTCAATCTCTTTTTAAGCTCTTTCACCTCTTTCTTAGTTTTCTCTAACTCATCCTCTGTCTGACTAATTCTGTTTTCTGCTTCTGTTAGTCTGCTTTCCCTTGCCTCAGCTTCTTTCTTCATTACAGCTATTTCAGCTTTCAGTTCTCTAATTGTCTCAAGATAATCAGTATTTTCCTTGGGGGTCTCAACTGTTGTTTCCCTAATACTGCCATTTCTTTCCTCCAATGTTGTTTTCATTTCTGTGATTAATAAGTTTATTATTGCTTGCATACTTTTCTTATCTATGGTTACTTCTGACTGATTTGTGGTTTCTTCTGGGCTCTTGTCTTCATTCATTGTGGTAGCAGTTTTATTTGTTTTTAATCTACCCATTTTTTTTTAAATTTATGTGTTTCTCTCTCTCTTTTTTTTTTTTAATGCTCTGTTGTTCCTCAGTTGTTGTGTTTTGAGCACAAGTAACACTGTACTAAATACCTTTATGACAATTGCACTCACCAACCTCCGGAATAACAGTAGCAACTGAAGTAAGTATTGAAGGAGTTTAATCGTTACCAGTTAGCCAAACAATTTCTCCAGTCCGTGAAAGAATAGTAACCAAATCCCAGTGAAGAAAGAGAAAAGGAAGAGAGGATAGCAAGAATAGACAGTTATGCAAATCTACTATCCAGTGTATATTCTAAGGGTAACAAGAGTGTAAAGGGAACTAGAACAGAGATAGACACATAGAGAGTCCACTCTGGGTCAGATTTCTTCCCCAAAGTAATTCACAAATTCAGAAAGGCAAAGAAGAAAGAAGTGTATGACAAGATTAAAAAAAAAAAAAAAGAGAGAGAGATAGAGAGAGATAAGAGAGAGAAAAGGGAGAAGATAAGAAGAAGAGTTGTAATTAAAGAGCAGTGCGAGGAACTTCCCAAATGTGTATCAGTGAATTAAGAAAAAAAAAAAAAAAAAACCCTGTTTGGTGGTATGGGGTATCCTGCTAGTAGCTGGTCCCAGGCACTGCTTATGGGGGGGGGGGGGGGCGGCGGGAAGGATGTATGCTTGAAAATTAAAAGGAAGAAAAAAGAATTTTTTCCCCTACTCTAATTCTTAACCCAAATTAAGTTATAGACACATCCTTGGTATGACCGCTATGGCCCCTTATTGGCTGGCCTGCTAAAGGCAGAAAATCCTATTGTTTACACGAGATGTGTCTGGAGCTCAAAGGCTAGCCGCTTCTCAATCCGCCATCTTCCGGGAAACCCCGCCCTCCAGACTTTTTTAAAGGATTTCTCAAAAATGAAAACTAGCTCCAAGTCCTTTGATCCAATGAGAGCTATACTCAAGAAGTCTTTGGATCCACCCTCAGGGTCGCAGTGGACCCTGGCGACTCCCAAGAGGCAGCCCCTGAGCTAAAGTGCTCTCTCCGGGTCCTCTGCCCGCCGCGCTCTGCAACCGGCGGAGGAGCCACCTTCCCGGGCGGGCGGAGGACAATGCCCGGTGCACTCGCCTTGCCTGGCGCCGCCTGGGAATTCTGGCGCCCCGCTAGTCCGTGTCACCTTTGCTCTAATTGTTAACCCAAATTAAACTGTAATCACTTCTTTGGTGCCCCCCCTTATTGACTGGCCTGCTAAAGGCAGAAAATCCTACCGTTGCTGACGATGCTATCAGAGCACTTGCTGTTAGCGATTTCTCAGGCCGCCATCTTCCCCTATCGATATCATTTATTGGAAAACATGAAGTGCCCTGGTGAGACTTACTTTCCACATGCTTTCCTGGCCAAACCTGTAGTTATCTTCCAAAGAGTATCGGCTACACACACTTTATCTGGGAGTGAAAAGGATGACTGACCACGCAATCTGACAGATGGCTTCTTTCAGAAAGAAACCTGTATGTTTTAAGCTGCTTAGATCCATGGGCTATGCATGACCAATTGACCAACCACACGCTGATTGTGATAGATTTGAGTCTGGAATGAAGTCTGCTTCATCTGAGGTGCTCAGCAAACCTTTACTGAGCATTAGGAACATATTTGGTGGGAAATACTAAGTTACATAAAAGAGCTACTCTTGGGAGTCTGATGGTGGAGCAGCAGATTAAGAGCAGGTGGCACAAAGCGCAAGGACCAGCATAAGTATCCTGACTTTGACCTAGCACGTTATGATTGGGCCCTCCTCAATCGCTATCGAACAGGCCATGGCCAGTGCTCCGCTATGTTCCATCGCTGGGGAGCCAGAGACGACCCAAACTGCCCCTGCTGCTACAGACAGACTATGACCCACATAGTCAACGACTGCCACCTCTCCAGATTCAAAGGAGGTCTCGAAACTTTACATCAGGCTCAACCTGACGCTGTTGACTGGCTACGGAAGAAGGGCAAACGCTAGAAGAAGAAGTATCCCGGTTCTAGACCCCAGCTCCCTACCTGCAGGGGAGTCGCTTCACTAGCTGTGAAGCAAGTCTGCAGGTGTCTGTCTTTCTCTCCCCCTCTCTTCCTCACCTCTCTCCATTTCTCTCTGTCCTATCCAACAACAACAACATCAACAGTGACATCAATAACCACAACAATGTTAAACAACAAGGGCAACAAAAGGGATAATAAATAAATATTTTTTTAAAAACCTATTTTTTAAAAAAGAGCTACTCTTGTGTGATATAAGTTAGTTAAAATTCTGTGAAAAGCTACGGGCCAGCAGTAGCATTCCTGGTAGGCAATTTGTATCACAATATGCAATGACCAGGGTCAAGTCGCCATCTGCAGATGGAAAGCCTTATAAATTGTAAAGCAGTGCTGGAGGTATCTGTTTGTCTGTCTATATATCTTTGTATGTATCTCTCTCTTCCTCGCCTCTCAGTTTCTCTGTATCTCTACCCCAAAAAAATAAATTAAAAAATTAAAAATACTATGAAAAGCTAAATTACAATATAGAATAAAAAATCAGCAGGAACTACCAGATAATATTTACTAGTTACTAAATAAATAACATAAATAACGGGTAGACTTTATAAATGAGAAAGCTCTTAAAGGCTTCTTGGAAATGAAAGGCCTTCAAAAGGTCTTTAAACATTGGAAGAATTTGAAGAGATAAGATGACATTCTAAGTTTTGTCTGAGATTTTCCTTGGGCACAGGCCAACAGTCTTCTCTAAACAAGAGTCTTTAGACTGCTGCTGCCACCTAGAGAACAAACTGGATTCCTTTCCTACCATCAATAGAACAAACAGGCATTGTTTTTGTGTAGTGTGTTGAGCCTGCTTCTCACTTTAAAATCACATGGTAACAATGGAAACAGGGATTTATTTGAGGTCTAGGCCCATCATATCTGTTTGGTAATGTCAGGACACTCCGAATAGGGCCCCAGCTGATAGGGTGGCCTGATAGTGACTAAAGAATCATCGTTAACGTATGCCAGTCTCTTGCCCTTATTCAGCTTTTGCAGTCCTTGCTTTGATAAGGTTAATTTTGGAGTGAGTGAAAAAACTGTAATAGGAAGTAGTTGAGGAGGGTATCTAAGTCTAATTAGATACTATTTTATTATGAACTTTATACTGACTCACTAAAGACTATTGTGTACTTTTGCTTTCAGGTATATATTTTGCCCTAATTTATGAATACATGTGAATATATGCTCTATTTCATGGGACCTAGTTTATATCTAGGTTTTGGGACTTTGTTAGAAAATGAACCACCTGGAATGGAATTAAAGAATACTGTGAAAGTAAAGGTCTCACCATAGTAATGAGGATGAAGTCCATGCCTGACTTCTCTGTACACAGTCTGAAGTGAAGCATGCTGAGGTGGCACTCCTTGCACTGATTAGGTTGGGATCAGAGGATGCAATATCATTTGGTATGAATTGAGAGAAGCATGCAGGAAAGTGAGCCCCACCCTAGAGGTTGCAGGACTGGGGGAAATATAGGCTCTAAAGAGGAAGAGGGAGGATCCTGCTGCCTTAGGGTTTAAGAAAACAATAGATAGTTATTGGTATAATCACATTATTTGTCAATTGGGTTAACTTTGAAATAGCCCTTTGTTAGGATTTACTGTATCATATACAACATCACCATAATTTATGTCCTTTGACATTATTTGTATATAGCTATGCCACTAGTTGCTTCTGTTCTCCCTGGTCTAAGCTTTTAAGAGATTCAACATACCAAAGACTCAGTCTGTGCTTTAAAAAGTTTGAGACATACAATCAAATTTTTCCCCTCTAATATTAAATAGTGATTTATATGACTACAAATTGATAGGAGCGTACATAAACACCATTCCCACCACCAAAAGACTGTATCCCATCCTATTTCCCCAACCCCATCCCCCACCCCCCATCCCAGGAAGCTGAACATCCACCCTCAGCCTCAACCCACAATTACTTTGGTGCTCTACTCCTAATTCAGTCAAATCCTGCTTTGAGTTTCCCTTTCTGTTCTTCTTTCTCAACTGTTTATGAGTGGGGTCATCCCATACTCATCTTTATCTTTCTGACTTGGCTCAGTGAACATAATTCCTTCTAGCTCCATCCAAGATGGGTCACAGAAGGTAGACTGCGTAGTATTCCATTGTGTATATATACCACAGCTTTCTCAGCCACTCATCTGTTGTTGGGCACCTGGAATTTTTTCTATGTTTTAGCTATTACAAATTGTTACTTGTCATCTCTATCAGGAACAACAAAATAAACCCCTTTGTGGGCCCCCAATTTGGGGGCCTTGCCCTCAACTTGGATCAACAAGAGAATGTTCCATCCTCTGAAGGGAGGCTGGACAACATACTGTATGCTACACCTGAGGAAGATGGGTCAATATTGGGGCAGCTTGGAATGTTCCTACTCATGACCACAGAATGTGAGCTCAGATCTACAGGGATGCAGAGGTCACATAGGCTCCTAAGCTGAATATGGGCCTCAGACCAAATAAAATCAAAGGGGTTTTCAGTCAACAATATTTATATCCCTTTCCCATGTTAGGGAGCTACTCTCTTCCCTGATCCAGATTTCCGGCCCTCTTTCCAGCCATGACATCATCTCCCCAGACAATAACTTGGAACCACCTGCCTATCAGATTTCAGGCTCAGGGGAAAAAAAGAAAAAAACAAAACAAAACAAAACTAGCATAGCCACAAGCCCTTTGGAATATAACTAAACTATGCCTCCAAGCTATCTACAAAATGGAGGACCCCCCCAAATCTTCATATGCAGTATTCCAGCATTTAGGTTCATGATTGTTTAACAATTTGTTTGGCTTTGTATGTTAACTCTCTTGTCAACCACCAGGTTCCAGATGCTAGCATGATGCTGACCAGACTTCCCTGGACAGACAACCCCACCAATGTGTCCTGGAGCACTGATTCCCCGGAGCCCCACCCTACTAGGGAAAAAGAGAGGCAGGCTGGGAGTATGGATCGACCTGTCAATGCCCATGTTCAGTGGGGAACAATTACAAAAGCCAGACCTTCCACCTTTTGCATCCCACAATGACCTTGGGTCCAATACTCTCAGAGGGATAAAGAGTAGGAAAGCTATGAGGAGAGGGGATGGAATATGGAGTTCTGGTGGTGGGAACTGTGTGAGATTGTACCCCTCTTATCCTATGGTTTTGTCAATGTTTCCTTTGTATAAATAAATTTTTAAAAATCACATGATAAGTCTATGTTTCCAACTTATCATCTTACCCTGAAGTTATTTAAGACATTTCTTAGACTTAGAAACCTGGCTTGCTGGATAAATTGTACTATAGAATTCCAGTGATATAAAGATGCTTAGACTCATTTTATTAGTAAGCACTGTGTATCCAAAGAATTAAAACTAAATATTAGCCACTCACTAAATGATAAACCAATTCAGATGCATTTATAATCAGCAGTGTTCTATTATACTTTCATATGCCTTAGAAGAATGATATTTAGGGAGTCAGGCTGTAGCGCAGTGGGTTAAGCACAGGTGGCGCAAAGCACAAGGACCGGCATAAGGATCCCGGTTCGAACCCCGGCTCCCCACCTGCAGGGGAGTCGCTTCACAGGCGGTGAAGCAGGTCTGCAGGTGTCTTTCTCTCCTCCTCTCTGTCTTCCCCTCCTCTCTCCATTTCTCTCTGTCCTATCCAACAACGACAACAACAATAACTACAACAATAAGACAACAGGGCAACAAAAGGGAATAAATAAATTAAATAAATATTTAAAAAAAAGAAGAATGATATTTAATTGAATTTATGTGTAACCCAAATCTAACATAGTCTATGCTAAACAGAAAGTGAAAATCAATAATGCCCATCTAAGTTGCTTATTTACAGTAGTTAATAGTAAATCAGTTTTTTTGAATTGGTAGTTAATCCAGCTATGAAATTAGAGTTTTTCCATTTTTTTTTTCCACTGGTCTGAAGAAAATTGACCTCCAAAATTTCATTTGTATCAGTGGTATTACTATACTGAGCTTTAGACTACTCAAAGGCCTAGATTTATGAATGTAGAATCCATGCCATTTTGAAGAAGGCTTATGTGATGTATGGAAGGAAGAACAAAGTTGTAAATAAACTCTGCAGCCCTGAAATGTAGTCTGTTTCTTATATATAAAAAAACTTCACAAACTAGGTATAAGATTGTACTCCAGAAATTTTTTTATTATCGTCAAACACCCCCCCATCTGCTATATGCTAATTTGGGAAACTACAGTTTGTAGGAAAATAAAATTAAAACACAACAAAGACAAAATGCAACTGAGTGCCCTATTTTAATGGTTATGGCAAGCAGACATACATTGAATCTTACAAAATTCTTCATAGGTTTCTATAAGCTCATTCTCAGTTTCATGGCTGTCAAGCAGTTCATCCAGTTTCTAAACTGATGTGTGTCTATTTTAAGTGACACTGTACTAGATCATCCTGTTTCTGAATTTAATTTCAAAGTGTGATGCCATTGGAACACAGAGTTCAGAAGAACTTGGACTGTTATTCTTCACACTCTGACTCAAAATTTAAGTAATTAACATGGTGCATTTTACTCAGTTTCACAATCAGTGAAATACTATATATATTTAGGATATATATATATATGTATATATATATATCCTAATATTTAGGATACATATATATATGTATATATATATTTATATATCCTAAAAAGTAAGGTATTTCATTTTATAATGTCAATCATAGCTTGCATGTTCTTAGCTTAATCTAGATTTGCATTTCCATATTTAGACCCACATCTAGTTTAATTATAAGAGAATGTAAGTTCAAAATTCCTTAGGTACACAATGGCAGAAAGCAACTGTATAGTACAGAAATATATATATATATATATATATATATATAATAGTTCTGAAGGAGGAGATGAAAATCAATGTTTGGGACTCCAAGGAAAAAGTAGTAACCCCTGCTGAGAACTCTTTTATCACTAGAATCTTAACTTCTAGCCTTCTGGTATTTGCCCTCAAGTTTTCATTTCCTTGTCCTGTCCCATGTTCTTGGTTTAAAATGACTTCTCAACTTCTCAACACTCTAGGTCATTTTGTCATGTCTTTATCTTCCTCCAAATGTTCCCTTTAGATTTTGACCCCTCTTTTTGTTTTTGTTCACTCTAGATTAAAATGGAGATTTTTTCTTTGTCATTTATCCTCTTTTTTGAAGTCCAATTTTTTTTCTCATTACTGGTATCCTCTGCACAGTATATTATGAAGTCCATTATCTGTCCTAGAGTTAATCACATCATTCTACTTGAATTTCTTCTTTCTTTAACATACAAAACTCCTTTTGATCAAGTGTCTTCACTCTGGTCTCTCCTTCGTCTCTTATTTATTCATTAATCCACTCCATATTGACTTCTACATTTAGATGGATTTGTGAAGATTGCCATTGAGAGTATCAACTAGCACTGATGATGGTGTTGTGTTATGTATTATCATTTTTGGTATGTATGACTTCTTTGAGTTCACAGTTCCATCTATTTTGTGCTAATTCTATATTTAGTGATTAACCATATCTCTTTCAGGTAGAACCTGATTTCATCTTTAATCATATGCATATACACAACAAACCTTTAGCTCTTTTATACCATGCATTCTTTTGTTCCAATACATTTATATTTGCTTGATACATCATATTACCAGAGGTGGCTTATCATAGATGAGCCCAAACACAATTTTAAAGGTTCATGCTTGAATGGACACTTAAAGCCTTCTCTTTTTATTGATTTCCCTTAGACACACTAGTCTTTACTGTGCACAAGACATTAAGCTTTTCTTCTGAACTGTATTTGGAGTTTCTTCACTTAACTCAAAACCACTGTTATTTTTATTTGAAGTACTTATGACTATTTGAATGAATACAATTTGCCTTTTAAACTTGTGTATTGTCTTGTAACACCAGTAAAGATTACATAGCTGAATATTTGTTTTCGGCATATAGAGTGAACTAAGTCCTTTCTAGGTTCTCAGGGGACAATTAAGCCATCATTATCCTTTGGCACATAAGGAAGTTGATAAGGGAGTCAGATGATTCATTCTAGGTCTTCCACTTGTTCTCAGAATTAAAATTAAAACTAATACCTAGAGTTAATACTGCTACTTTTCCAAAATCCTGAGAAAATATCATTAGAAGTCTAGTAAGAGCCCCTCTCCAGGGAAGGTAAATATAAAGCTACAAAAACAGTAAGTGATTTTGATTTTGACAATGATGCAAACTGGTAGTCTAGCCTTTGGTGTAATTGTATTTTTTATTCCATCCCAGCTTATATTCCACATGCAAAATGTGTATCTTAGTAGACTTATTATGCTTTTACCTAATAGGAGACTGGATAACACACATTAAGGTACATGAAACTAAAAACTGGACTTTATGTCCCTCTTTTCAAAGTCTCTATTAAAATCTTAGCAGGCCACACAAAATTGATCATTTTTCAAAAGTAGGCTTGGGGCCCAGTGGTGGTGGTGCACATGTTGCAATGTGCAAGAACCAGGGTTTGAGCCCCCACAAGGGGAAACCTTTGTGAATGGTGATGCAGATATCTCTCTGTCTCTCTCCCTTCTTTATCACCTCACTACCCCTAGTTTCTGGCTGTCTCTATTCAATAAATAAAAATATAATATAAAATAATAAAAATAAAAATATATAATAAATATATAATAATAAAAATATAATATAAAATAATAAAAATATATAATAAGTATATAATAATAAAAATATAAAATAGGCTGACCTATTTCCTTAGTCATACTATTTTTGTACTTTGTGGTTAAATACTTTCAAAGTGTACCTACATATATTTTTAATAATTTCATTGGAGATTAATGCTTTACAGAGATAGTTGCTGCTACATTGCTACAACTTTTCATCTCCCCATGATAGATGTACAGGGAACAGTCTCACTCTCAGTTTCAGTTCTCTCCACCATCATGCACCAGGATCCTATACCCCCTCCAGGCCCTGCTTCACTCCTTCCCCAGAGTTCATGTATTTGTTGAAACATACTTCAGCCAGTCTAAGTTTCATTTTGTCTTTTTCTTTTTTTCTTTTTCTTTTTTTTTTGCCCTTGTTTCTTAAGTTCTACTTGTGAGATCATCTGGTATATGTCCTTCACTTACTGGCTCATTTTACTTAACCTTCAAGTTCCATTCAAATGGAGGCAAAAGCTATGACTTCATCATTTTTGGCAACTGAGTAGTATTATTTAGACACTCATCTGTCATTAAACATTTGGGTTGCTTCCAAGTTTGAGTTGTTATAAATTGTGCTGCCATGAATATAGGTATATAAAGTCTCCTTGGATAAGTGTTTCTCTTCCTTTAGGTAAATCCCCAGCCGACAACTTGCTTGGTCATAGAGTAAGTCCATTTCTAGACTTCTGAGAAGTCCCCAGATTGTTTTCTACATGGTTTAGGCCAATTTACATCCAATTAGCAGTGTAGAAGGATACCATTTTCTCCACAGCCTCATCAATGTTTGATGTTTTGTCCTTTATAAAGTGTACCATTCTCACTCATGTAAAGTGGTGCCTCAGTATTAACTTTATTTGTGTGTCTCTGATAATCAGTGATTTTGAGCACTTTCTCATATGTCTGTTGACCTTCTAGATCTATTCTTTGGTGAAGATTGGGTTATTTTTTGTTGTTATTACTAAATGAACTCTTTCTGTAGTTATCATGTCATATAAAAGATCTCCCAGTCTGTAGGGTTTCTGTTTTTACACCTATCTTTCTATGTCACACTTCAGTTGTTTTATTTCATTCCACCTACTGAGAACAATGTTCTTACTTTACTTCAGTTGAATAGTTTTGGTTATTGCCTAAAAGTAAACATGCACACCTTCTCTATCATGAAGCTGTGAATTAAAACATGGAATCAGCTATAGTCACTGATAACTCTTAAGCAACAATTTAGATTAACATCTTCTTTCTCCTCACCTTCCTTCAGGGAAAAATAGTAACTTATTATTTATGACTATCGAAACATTTTATTTGCTACTAATACTATGTTAGAAGCTTATAAGATGACAGTGTGTAGTTGTACACCACACCCACCACCAAAGTTCTGTATCCCCAGCCTCCCACTTCTCAAAGGTAATCACTGCATTTCTCACAGGTCTTAGAAATAGTTTGCTTGCCTCTCTCCCTGTCTCTCTCTCTCTGTCTTTCTTACTTTCTTCTTTCCTTCTTTCATAGCACTATATTCATATTCAGACTCCTAGGTGTCTAAATAATTTCTGTGGGTGACAAGCAGTAAAGAGCTATAGTATAATTCAGTATATACACAATTTTTTTCTGACTTTCCAACTGCTTCTCAAAATTAGCATTATAGGGAGTCGGGCTGTAGCGCAGTGGGTTAAGCACAGGTGGCACAAAGCACAAGGACCGGCATAAGGATCCCGGTTCGATCCCCGGCTCCCCACCTGCAGGGGAGTCGCTTCACAGGCGGTGAAGCAGGTCTGCAGGTGTCTATCTTTCTCTCCTCCTCTCTGTCTTCCCCTCCTCTCTCCATTTCTCTCTGTCCTATCCAAGAACGACAACAACAATAATAACTACAACAATAAAACAACAAGGGCAACAAAAGGGAATAAATAAATAAAATAAATATTTTTTAAAAATTAGCTTTATATTGGACTTGAATTTATACTGTGACCATATACCCTGTTTTCAGAAACATTCACATTTTCATATGGAATGACACAATTAGCAGAGGAAAAGAATACACTTCATTATGGACTGAAGAAATACTTTCAAGATCAGTTATATGTAGACAACTGGATATAGAACAAGATTGTTTGGAAATAGGTGTTTTAGAATGAGATTCAGTATAGTAATGAACTCTGTGCAGATGTGACTGACATAAAGGATACCAGGAGTCATCCCATAAATATTTTGATTGACTGACTTCAACTGTACTCGGTGGACCTCTATTCACTTTCCCTGTCCTTGGTCAACCTGTTTGGAAAGAAAATTAAACCCCCTAGAAACAAATGAAAAATTGATTTTCAGTGAGATTCCACGACACTCATCATGAAAGATGCTCACCAAATTTTTGATATTTTTTGAGAACCTAATTCCTACAGTTTGATATAACTTTGTAACTCTGAAACTTAGTGTATGCACATACTCAACTCAGTGTAAAATTTTTCAATTAAAATGATAAACAATGGTTTCTGTGCCAGCAAATATTTTCACTTCTGGGCTTATACGCTATCTTAGTAAAACAAATAATTTGGAGACACATTGGTTTGCTGGTAGAAAGAAGTAGCAGACACTTAACATGATTTTCCTTTGTTCTTTTGTAATAGTGGGGATTCAAGCATAGCCTCTTAGGAATCCAGTTTATTGGGGAGCTGGGCGGTGGCACAGTGGGTTAAACGCACATGGCGCAAAGTGCAACGACTGACATAAGGATCCCAGTTTGAGCCACCCCACCTCCGGCTCTCTACCTGCAGGGGGGTCACTTCATAGGTGATGAACCAGGTCTGCAGGTGTCTATCTTTCTCTCCCCCTCTCTATCTTCCCCTCCTCTCTCCATTTCTCTCTGTCCTATATAGCAATAATAACAACAACAATAAACAACAAGGGGAACAATTAAAAAAAATTTAAAAACATTTTTAAAAAATCCAGTTTTTTTTTAACTACTCTGCTTTTGGTCTCTTCATGTCATTCCTATGTCTCATGCCCACCCTGTCCAACGCTTGACGTCTCGTCACCCAATCTGGTCCCCTATGCCTACACTGAACTTCTCTGTTCCAGACTCTTGGAAACAGAGTTGGCAGTCAGCTGAGGTAAAGAACAAACACCTCATCACAGACCCCTGCAAGCGTCAACCTGGCTTTGACCTAGCACGTTATGATTGGGCCCTCCTCAATCGCTATGGAACAGGCCATGGCTGGTGAGCCGCTATGTTCCATCGCTGGGGAGCCAGAGACGACCCGAACTGCCGCTGCGGCTACAGACAGACCATGTCCCACATAGTCAACGACTGCCACCTCTCCAGATTCGAAGGAGGTCTCGAAACTTTACATCAGGCTCAACCTGACGCTGTTGACTGGCTACAGAAGAAGGGCAAACGCTAGAAGAAGAAGAATGAGAATAAGCACTAATTTCCCCTCTTTTAATATCTGTCAATGACTTGGTATGGCTATATGATTAAAACAACACTATTTACCGTGTATGGAAAAGCCTGGTGTAGTTGCTGAAAGCAGAGGGGCCAAAAGTAAGGGAGGGATACACACATATTCACTTCTTTCCCTTCTGACTTTTGAAGATTGATATTTTTTAAATTTTTTATTTTTTACTTATAAAATGGAAATATTGATTAGACTACAGGATAAGAGGAGTACATTTCCACACAATGCCCACCCCCAGAGCTCCATATCCAATCCTCTCCCTTGATGGCTTCCCTATTCTTTATCCCTCAGGAGCATGGATTGTTACGTTTTTATGAAAATTCTTCAAATTCTTAGTATCCAGTTGTTTCCTTGAGAGGTTTCATTTCTCATAACCTCCCCAAACAGAGCTACTCATGTAGCACTAAAGAGTTCAGTCAGATGAGACAACTGCATAGAGAATAAGTAACCAGAGGGAGAATATGTGAAAGGGAGGAGAAGGAAGTTCTCTAAACCATGAGTGCTGCAGTGGGGGATATTTCAGGGAGTGACTGTTTTTACCCCTCTGCTAGAAAACTGAAAACTCTATAAAAATGGAGGAGTCCTCATAGTGCTTTGTAATTATTCTTATTCTTAAAGCAAATTGTTTATCATATGTGTCTGAAAAATTAAGTAAGTGATATGATACTTACTAATGTATATTAAGGTGATAAAAGTTACTGTGGGGAGCAGGGAAGAGCTACAGTGGTGCAGGTGAAGAATGAAAGCAGGTGACAATTTGCTGGTGTGAGAGGTGTGCTGACACCTGTCTGGAGGAAATGTGAAACTAGACCATTGTGATTTCAACAGTCCTGTAGATCAATATGACCCCCAGTAAAGTGAGTTAGAAAAAAAAATGTACCTAGGAAAAAAGAAAAAGTGAATTTTTACTACTGTGATGAGGAAAGATTGTACAAAGTTGGCTGTTGTTAAAATTCTCTGAGGCTCTGGCCGGGCCGGCTTGGCTTGCTTCACGGTGGTGAACAGAGACGCGGAGACAACGGCTGGGCAGGGAAGCTGTATTTCTTTATTCAGGAGGAACTATTCATAAACTAAGACAAACTAATCACCAAACAGAACTCTGCTGTCTCTTTGCGGCGGCGCAAGCACTCTTTCTTTTACTCTGGAACTCAGGAACCCTCTCCCTTACTCTCGAACTCAGAAACTCTCGCACCCTCGCACTCTCGAACTCCGGAACTCAGGAACTCTGTCACTGGGGAACTCAGGAACTCTCTCCCAGGGTCCCTTGGGGCGGGGCCAAGCAGGCCCGCGAAATTAACAGGACTCATCCAATTCTCTTGGAGGGGGAGGGCTAGAACAAGCCAATGTAAAGCATACGACAATTCCCCCTTTTCTTTTTAACTAAATGACTATAGTATCAAGGGTGTGGGGTGAACAGAAACATATATAACCAAAACCAGCATGTTGCCAAGGGAAGGCCTGAGGGGGCCATATCTGAAAAAAAAACATTTCTTGCCTCTGGGGGGCTACTTGCCTCGACGGGCATTTGCATGGGGGCGGGGAACGGCCTAGGGTCCCAAAGGCAGCTGGCTGCAACTTACTTACTATGAAACAAAACTTATTAGCATATCTACTGCACGATCTAACATTTCTAATAGAGAAGGAATTTGAGACTTTTACATATCAACAACGTCTTTTAACCTTTTGTTACACCCATTCAAGATGGAGACACACCCTAGGTGTGGGCCGGAGAGGAAACCTCAGGCATGAGAATAATTAGCATAGCCATTGTGCGATCTACCATTTCTAATAGAGAAGGTAGTGTTTTACATATCAACAAGTCTATTTAACCTTTTGTTTAGACCAACTTAGTTGAAATATATTGATTGTTAACTAATTTTTACCTCAGACTTTAAATGTAAGTTAATTTTATCTTTATGAGAATTACGTTGAAAACCTTTTTCATTTATCTTTGACTAGTAAGAATTTAGCCTTAAAGCTACTGTTTACCAAACTTTAAACATACACATAAACATAGTCATTAATACACGAGGAGAGAAACCTTTGTTACGAAGACATGTCATTTTAAACACAAATTTAAGTCTGTACTGTCTTAGTTGTTGGGGGGGGGGGGGTTCACCATCCGGAGGTGGCTTCCCGCGCAGCTCCACTTCTAGGAATTGCAGGTTGTGATCTCTGCACAAATCTCTGCGTACTCCAGCTTGTCTGTCTTCAGACCGGACCGGCGGCTGGAGATCTCGTGTGCCCAGTTTTGGCAGGGAGCCCGGGGGTCCGGGAGGCCCGGGATGGTTCCAGAATTCATAGAAAGAGGGCAGGCAGGCCAGCTTTGCAGAAGGCGTGGGCCTAGGTGCCCAGGGGTGGCGGCCATGATGGGCCGCCGCGGCCCTGCCCCATGGCCCTGTCATGTCTGCTGCCCTGTTTGCAGTGGCCGAGCAGTGTGGAGGGATCACGCGTCCAGTGCCCTGCGCCACGCGGTGGAGAGCTGGCTCCTGTGGGCTGGCCTCGGGCTCTTGTGTGTTGGCATAGGGCTCCAGCATGTTGGCATTGGGCTCCAGGGGCTCTTGTGTGTTGGCGACAGGCTCTTGCATGGTGGCGTAGGCCTCCTGCGGGCTGCGGGGCTGCGGGGTTGCTGGCGCGGTGCGCGGGGTTGTCTGGGCGCAGCCGGCTGGCTGGCTGTTTGACCAGGTGGAAACAGCAGCTCCGCGCCTTGCCTCCCGCCCGCTGGCTCTTCCCGCTGGCTGTTGTGAGTTCGCCAGAGCGAGTGGAAACCACAGAGTGGTCCAGAGATAAATGTTCCAGAAACAGCAAAACAGTCTCGTGAAGAAAGAGCAGAGGCCTTTGGAGATCTCTTCACAAGCAGAAGAGAAGGCCATCGTGCATAGGTAGCCAAATTGTCTTTACTTATCTGAGAGATGCGCAGGTCAGGTCCACGTGGGCGCCATTTGTTGTTAAAATTCTCTTGGAGGGGGAGGGCTAGAACAAGCCAATGTAAAGCATACGACAGTTGGCTCTATATAGGTTTGTAGAAAAAAAAAATTGAGGAGACAAAAAATGGGAGGAAATGTGGAATTTCAGCAAAAAAGGATAAGGATAATGAGGTATATTTTTACAACAGGAAGTAGCCCATTTTGTCCTTCCAATGGATTTTCCCACAGTTACTTATCAAGAGCTGACATCTTTTTCCATACCATTAAAGTGTATATCTTGATTAAAGATTTTAAAAAATTATTATTTGTGATTATTGTTAAAAGATTATAAGAGTCCAGGATATAGTTCCACAACATCCCCATCAATAAGGTTCTGTGTCTCCACTCTCTCATCTCCTACCTCCCACATTAGTTTGAGCCAACCCACCCAAAGTTTTCCTAGAGTTCTAGTCAATATTCCTGAAGTTCATTTGTACTTTATCTAGGGAACTAGAGTCAAAGAATTATATGAAAATGCCTGCCAAAATAAGTCAAGAAAGTTCAAGTTTTGGAAAAAGATAAACTGAGGCATACACCTCAGATCACACTGTTTACGATTCACTGCTCTATAAAGCTTAGTGACCTGAGGGGGAAAGTGTGGCTGGAAGACAAAGGAAAAGTATCATGGAGCTTCACTGAGTGTTTTGTAGCAGAGTGCAAAAAAGAGCCCCCAGTGGGATCATGATTGTTCCCTCCAACCTCCTCAGGCTTTCTATAGCACAAAATTAAATATACAACTCCACATCTCACTATACCTTCCCCAGTTCCACTGCTTGTTTACTGAATTGTCGCTGAAGTAACAGCATCAAAAGTTATTCAATGTTAAAGATTAAAGAATCCAATGTAAAAGTCTAAAGAAAACAATGTTTTCAATATTTTCTTTGATTAACCAGATGCACAATATTTTTAGCTAAACAGATACTTGCCTGGCGAGATGGTTTTCATACCACTAAGTGCTTCAGCTTCAATTACTAGCCTAAACTAAGTTAACCTCAAAACTAGAACAAGAAAAAATAGCATGGTAATTATGAGTAAATGATGAAACTATCTTGACTCTGTTTACCTTCTTCCTTTAGAGAATTTGAGGATAAGGGAAGGTTTGATTCATGTCATTTTCAAAAAGTCTTATTTTTTCAATTTGATGTAATTCCATTGGTTTGTTTCTGCTTTAGTCTTCCTTGCAATTGGGTTTGATTCATCAAGGATGTCCTTGAGGTGTAGGTGGGAAACTGTATTACCAGTATTTTCCTCTAAGTATTTGATTGTTTCTGGTCTGACATCCAAAGAAACTATTAAACAAACAAAGAGACCCCTCACAGAATGGGAGAAGATCTTCACATGCCATACATCAGACAAAAAATTAATCACCAAAATATATAAAGAGCTCAGCAAACTTAGCACCAAAAAAGCAAATGACCCCATCCAAAAATGGGCAGAGGATATGAACAAAACATTCACCTCAGAGGAGATCCAAAAGGCTAACAAACATAAGAAAAACTGTTCTAGGTCACTGATTGTCAGAGAAATGCAAATTAAGACAACATTGAGATACCACCTCACTTCTGTAAGAAAGGCATACATCAAAAAGGACAGCAGCAACAAATGCTGGAGAGGATGTGGGGACAGAGGAACCCTTTTACATTGCTGGTGGGAATGTAAATTGGTACAGCCTCTGTGTAGAGCAGTCTGGAAAACTCTCAGAAGGCTAGACATGGACCTTCCATATGATCCAGTAATTCCTCTCCTGGGGTTATACCCCAAGGACTCCATAACACCCAACCAAAAAGAGGTGTGTACTCCTATGTTCATAGCAGCACAATTCATAATAGCTAAAATCTGGAAGCAACCCAGGTGCCCAACAACAGATGAGTGGCTGAGAAAGCTGTGGTATATATACACAAAGGAATACTATTCAGCTATCAAGAACAATGAACCCACCTTTTCTGACCCATCTTGGACAGAGCTAGAAGAATTATGTTAAGTGAGCTAAGTCAGAAAAATAAAGATGAGTATGGGATGATCCCACTCAACAGAAGTTGAGGAAGAAGATCTGAAAGGGAAACTAAAAGCAGGACCTGACCAAATTGTAAGAAGGGCACGAAAGTAAAAACCCTGTGGTGAGGGGTAGACATGCAGCTTCCTGGGCCAGTGGGGGTTGGGAGTGGGTGGGAGGGATGGGTCACATTCTTTTGGTGGTGGGAATGGTGTTTATGTACACTCCTAGTAAAATGTAGTCATATAAATCACTAGTTAATTAATATGAGGGGGAAAATTAATCGTAAGTCTTGAAGTTTTTTAAACACAGACTGAGTCTTTTTAATATATAGGCTGTGTATTTGATATGCGGACTCTCTCAAAAGCCTAGAACAAGTAGATCAGAAGCAACCAATAGCACAGCTATATACAAGATACTGGGTACTGTACAGCAGACTCTAACAAAAGGACTTTTCAAAGTTAACCCAATTACCAAATAATGTGATGATAACATTAACTATCAATTGTCTTTTTGAACCCTAAGACAGCAGGAACCTCACACCTCCACTACAGAGCCTCTACTTCCCCCAGTCCTGGAACCCTTGGATAGGGCCCACTTTCCCGTATGCCTCTCCCAATCCATATCAAATAATATTGCATCTGCCGATCACAACCTAATCAACACAACGATTGCTACCTCAACATGCTTTACTTCAGACTGTGTCCAGAGACTTCACGTGTGGAATGACAACCCTTCAGCTTCATTACTCGGGTGAGACCTTTCCTTTCATAGTATACTCTAATTCCATCCCAGGTGGTTCACTTTCTAACAAAGTCCCAAAACCTAAATATACACCAGTTTCTGTGAGAGAGAGTCTATGTTCACACGTATCCATAAACTACTGCAAAATATATATCTGAAAGCAGAAGTACACTAGAGTTTGCAGTGAGTATCCCCCTAACACTTCCTCTCCACTATTCCAAGCTTTGGGTCCATGATTGCTCAACAATTTGTTTGGCTTTGTATGTTAACTCTCTTTTCAGTCACCAGGTTCCAGATGTCATCAGGATGCTGGCGAGGCTTCCCTAGACTGAAGACCCCACCAATGTGTCCTGGAACTCTGCTTCCCCAGAGACCCACCCTACTAGGGAAAGAGAGAGGCAGACTGGGAGTATGGACAGACCAGTCAACGCCCATGTTCAGCAGGGAAGCAATTACAGAAGCCAGACCTTCCACCTTCTACAAGCCACAAGGACCCTGGGTCCATGCTCCCAGAGGGATAGAGAATGGGAAAGCTATCAGGGGAATGGGTGGGATATAGAGATTGGGTGGTGGGAATTGTGTGGAGTTGTACCCCTCCTACCCTATGGTTTTGTTAATTTATCCTTTCTTAAATTAAAAAAAAATCTTGTTTTTTCTCATGTGCCATTAAACATGCCCACAAAATCTAAACTTGATAATTATAATCAAACAATATAATTCTTCCTTAAAAATACTTACTATGCAGTTTTCAATAGCTATGATTATAAAAAAATATTATCAAACAATGTCATATTAAAATACTCATTTTAATGATCTCTATATAATGTGTCTTTATTAATAACTCATAGTATGACTGTGTGTGATTGTGAATTATATTTTATATAAGTTTTAATTGTTGGTCCCAATTTTTGGTAAGCAAACTGATTTCCGGATCTGAAGAAGGGTAGTCAAATCATAGCGTCTCTTCTGTATATCCTAATAATAACTTCCAATCAGAGGCAACATGCAGAAATCACTAACTTCCGAAGTGACTGAATACAGAGAAATTCCTTAAAGCACGGGGCTACACAACAGGAGAAGGCTGGAACACTGGAGAAGAAATGCACTGGGAGTCGGGCGGTAGCACAGAGGGTTAAGCACACATGGCACGAAACACTAGGACAGACATAAGGATCCTGGTTCTAGTCCCTGGCTCCCCACCTGCAGGAGAGTCACTTCACAGGCAGTGAAGCAGGTCTGCAAGTGTCTATCTTTCTTCCCCCCCTCTGTCTTCCCCTCCTCTCTCTATTTCTCCCTGTCCTGTCTAACAATGATGACATCAATAACAACAACAATAATTGCAACAATAAAAAACCAAAAAACAAGGGCAACAAAAGGGAAAACTAAATAAATACATATATTTTTAAAAAACAACAACAACAAAGAAAAGAAGCAACAAATGACAGGTGGTATCAGGTGTGATTTATTCTGGAGAATGTGCAAGCTACTTCCAGTTCGCCTACCAAATTCTTTGGGAAACAGGCGCACTCAACGGTCTGTATTGTTCATTAGAATGAGTGGACAGAACGGAAAGGTACAGTCACTTGTTCCAAAGTGGAAATGGCCACATGACATACACTTTCACTACTGGTTTACACATTAGTCTGGATTGTTAGAGGGCCCAGACAGGGACCTGGTTCCTGTTGCTTGTGTTCCTACACACACACACACGTTTCAGTCACTGGGTGTTGGCTAAAATTATACTCTTAATATTTTATTGCATGGTTTAGTATCACTTATTGGCTGGAGAGAGATTTGTCTCATAAGGTTATTGTTTCAAACCCACATAGTTACCGTGTGTGTGCCTGTGCGTGTGTGTTTGTGATTATGTATTTTGCAGTTAGACTGTAGTTCCACAGGAAAACAGAGACATGATCCAGAGGAAACTTTCTCACTCCTCAGTTCCCAACGGTATCTAAATATCAACATCTTGTTATTTCAGGATGTCCTTAAACTTGTATTATCTTGTCATGATGAGAATTGGTTCACACTAGGGACTTTCTTATCCTTATCAACATCTTTCTCTATAGCTGGCTATGTAATTTTCCGGTCAGAAGTAGACCTCCATTTTCTGTGAAGGAACCTGTTCTTCCTCAAGGTGAATATACACCATAAGTGCCCTAGGAGTTCCCAGGAGACTTGCAAGCACACAAGTATTATTTATCTGCACAACAGATCCAAGTGGTTTCTCCCCACTTTAATGGAAGGTATAATTTAGACCTAAGAGACTGTAATGTTCATGGCTTTTAAATAGATTATGTCTTTGTTTTGGTTATTTTGAGAGTACATATGTTTCAGTGCCTGGGTAAATTATAGGCTTTTAAGGCTTCACAAAGCTATTTTGTTTTTAAGTAGACAGGTTTTCACCTTTATGCCTACTACATTCACTCACATATTTACAGATGAAAAACAGCAGAGGGTAGCATTTATTTACTTTCTAGCAAACATCAGCCACACAGAAGTCTGAGACTTGCAGAGCTGGTGATTCACACAGGCCGGCCTTCCTAGACTCTTGTCATTGAAGCTCAGAGCAAGTGGACAAGAAATCAAAGAAGGGATGTCAGTGTGAAGTGAATCGTAGTTTTTCCATGTCGATGAAGAAAAAAACCACAGTGGAGGAAAAAAAAAAAGAGAAACAAATACAAGGGTTGAGGAAGAGATGGGGAACTTTCAGTGATGTTTTGATTTCTCCTGTTCTGAGATAATTAAGAATTAGAAGAAAACGATGGCAGGAAATCACTCTTCTGCTCTTTACATGGAATTAATGAGAAAAACTGTCATATGAATCTGAAAAGCCATTTGTCTGGGCAAAGAATTGAGAATAATGAGAAATTTCTCCATTTTTTTCTATAAATGTGTCTAACTGATATGAGCAAATGAATGAGATTAGTCAGAGGGAATTAACTGCTTTTGATTGTGGAGATTTGGAAAGATTCAAAGTGGTTACAATGGGAGCACTGTTTTTTTTTAAATTTAATATAAACTTTATTAGTGATTTAATAATAGTTTATAAACTTATAAAATTACAAGGGCATAGTTCCACAATGCAACCATTACCAAAGCTCTATGAGCCTCCTAACTCCCATAACCTCCATCGTTTTCACGAAGTATTATTATAGCTAGTAGTTTCTTCATATCCTAGCATCTGGTGTCATAGTGCTTCACAAACCTCATCTGCTCATTGTGACTGTGAAATCTCTTGTGTTTTGCCTCCAGGCTTCACACTGGCAGTTCCCTGGGCCATAATGTGCTTCCACTTTAGCTCCTTATTGAATTTCTTCTTTGTTCTTTATGGGCATGTTAGGCTCTCTTTGTCCTCTATGGACATGTTCAGCCCCAGTTTCTCAGTGAAGTCCCCACCCCTCACAAAGAAGCTTGAAGGATACTGCAGAAAGCACTTCTCAGAGTTTACATTACTCAGAGTTTAAATTCATCTATTGGGTATGATCTCTAATGCCACTGCTGTTTCTGAAACTTGCATTAATTCCATAAGTGCAAAAATTCCTATTCATTTGGAGGCCTCTATATCTTCTAGAATTCTAAGCTTATTGTGCCTGGGTAATAGTGCTGAGTTATCTAACCTTTGCCTTAATGAACTATCAGTTCATCATGATGGCACCACTGATAATTGTATTTGTGTGCTCTTGGTAACACACACTTTTAAGTCCTCAAATGTCTGTGTCATGAATGACCCAGTTAATATGCAGGCTAAAAAGCTGTGACTGAAACAATGATATGCCAATACTTGGTTTAATATTGAATGCTTACCTTGAAAAGAGAACAGAAATGAATATGTTGCCAGAATTGCCATGTATTTGAGCCTTAATATTATGGTTTCCAACAAGTCAGTGACTGAGCCTGAACACTGTCTTACTATAGTGCTATATTTGGAGGTGCTTCATCGAAGTTTTCTAACTGCTTTGCTTAAAGAGTCTTCCCATAGAGTAAACAATTATTTAGTAAGTGACTCAAAACAGTCTTCTTTTACTGTGAATGTATAAGTGTGTGACTCTGTCATATCCAGTGGAGTTGTATTCTCTGAATGAAAGTTCTACATGTTGCCTACACTGACATGCATATTGGAAAGCCAAGCTCCAGGGGCTGTTGTTCAGTGGCACAGTGATTAGTATTCAGTGCAGAACTCTTTGGAAAATATTACTTACACTGAAAACACGGACAGAAGGGCCACAACATCTCTGGTCTGGTCTTGGCATCAAAAATAGGAGCTTGGGCTCAGACTACATATAATGAGCTGTGACATTTAGGCAACTCACCTCACTCCCTGGTATTTTAGACTTAATGCAATCTGAAGAGAAAAAAAGAGCATATGCTCCAGAAAAATCAACAGGGCTAGACAAGTTAATGTCTTTTCTTTTTTTTTTAACTTTTTTTCTTTCTAATTTTTGTTAGATAGGACAGAGAAAAATTGAGAAGTGATGAGAAGGTGGAGAGAGGGAGAGAAAGATAGGCACCTGCAGACTTGCTTCATTGCTCACGAAGCAGACTCCCTGCACGTGGGGAGCAGGGGTTTGAAAATGAATCCTCATGCTTCATGATTTATGTGCTTAACCAGGTGTGCCACCGCCTGGCCCCTGTCAAGTTAATTTTTAATATCACCAATTTTAAACCATTGATACAAAAAGAAACTGAATATACCTGGTATCTCAATAGACAATTATCTAAAACCATATAATCTATGAGTCTAATCTTCACTTCATAAAATTAATCCCTTTCACAAAGAATTTCCTTGAAAAAAATATCGAGAACATGTATGCTTATTTATCTACCTAATCTACCTACCATGCAAGAAAATTGGACATTTCAGGGCACATAGGATATGTGAAGATTATAAACATCAGCATACTTACCATTATTACACAATTCCCTATATACAAATGACAGAGACTAAAATTGATGATTTTACAGCTCTTCTAATAATCACAGGGCTATTAATCTATTACTGAGTTTATTCCTCCTCCATAAAATATCTTCATGACCAAGAAAAAAATGAAAACATCATGAATACTTCGAATGAGCACTAATTGAAAGGGCACTAACTTCAGTGAAGTTTATAGTTTGAAAAGAGCTTTAATTTTATAACTGACTTTTGAATTTCAGAGCTAAATGTTGCTTTATTCCTTTCCTCCATTGCATTTTATCTTAAGGAACTCAAAAAACTGTCAAAAAGATCACAAACTGGGGACAGAGGAGACATGCCTAGTTCAGGACAGAGCTCAGAAATCTTTTTATTTATTTATTTATTTTTAATATTTATTTATTCCATTTTGTTGCCCTTGTTGTTTTATTGTTGTAGTTATTGATGTCATTGTTATTGGATAAGACAGAGAGAAATGGAGAAAGGAGGGGGAAAGAAAGACAGACACCTGCAGACTTGCTTCACTGCTTGTGAAGCAACTCCCCTGCAGGTGGGGAGCTGGGGACTCAAACCTGGATCCTTATGTTGTTCCTTGGGCTTCGCGCCAGGTGGGCTTAACCCACTGCACTACCACCCAACTCCCCAGGTGTCAGAAATCTTTAATGTCAGAAGTTACTCCTTCCTACCCTACCTGCTTTTTAGTTCCCTGTGTTTCTAACATCCTTAAATCAAATAATCCTAGAGTACCATGCATTTCTGAAAATTTTCTTCTAAATTTCTCATTCTGAGTTACTCGTCATTAAATTTATTTAAGTCAGAGTCCCAAAGATAGTTTAGTAATTTACATAATAAGTAAATAAATAAATAATTTAGGAATAGGATTCGCAAGCTTAAAATGCCAGAGAACCTAGGTTAAATTGTTACCACCACTGTAAACTCCAGTTTAGCTAGTGAACTGGACTCTGGGCTCTCTGTCTCTCTCAAGTCTTTTAAAAATTATTGAACAAATTATCCACCTGGGATTGAACGAAATTTAAATAGATCACTATCATACATACTAAGGCATGTGTTAAATATTGCTCGCAAAACAGATCTTCCACACATTATCTTATCTAAATTTACAAAGTTTACAAGATTCACCTGGTTGATAATGTCCATCCATCCCTTTGACAAATACCATGATAAATGGTTCTGAGAATTTAAGTGAGCTATCCACAATCACTGAGCTAATCAAGGAAGACTACTAACTTCAACTCATTTTTTCCTGTTCTGAAAATCAAAAGATCTTTCTATTGTAGTTAACTATGTCAATCATAATAATCTACTTCAGCTCTTTTTCTTAACATTGCTTTCCTATCTTTGATTCTTTTTTCTTTTCTTCTCTCTCTCCCTCTCTCTTTTTAATTGGTATCAGGGTTATCTCTGGGGCTGATAGACATCTGTAGCCTTGTTTCACCACTCAAGAAGCCTACATGCTGCAGATGGGGACCAGGGCCTTAAAGAGGCCAGGGTTCTGTGGTAATATGTACACTCAAGCAGGCGCACCACCACCTCCATCTCCCCTTTCTCTCCATTGTATTTTCTCCATTTATAATTTAAAGCTTTTTATCATTAGAAAAGTTTTAAAATAGGAAGACTCAATTCTTGAAGCAGACTTCCACTTTCCAGTGGTCAATCACTAAAACACCAACATGTTACTGTCCATGGTCTTGCAGGCTACATGAAGTAGTCCAATAAAATTGACATCTCACTTCAATCTTTTGTTTAACATGACAACAAAGAGAAATTCAGAATCTTGAAATGCCTTGAACATGATCACATACTTAATTAGCAGTAGAACAAATTCAGAAACTAAAGTTATTGACACTAAATCTTGTTTTAAATGTATATTTTAAATATACATTAAACATATTTACATATATATATATGTATCTTCAATGCTGTTATGAAATGAAACTTCAGTATTTTCTTCTATGACTCCTTCTACTGGAATTCTTCCTAAGTAACCAAATTTGAAAATTCCTAATTTCATCTAATTTTGCCATATTCAGAAACTAATCAAGAATTTAATCAGGGATCATGGGATGCAGCACTCCATGCAGTGATGCTGATCTACTTGTGGAAAGTGTGATCAGCACACAGCCCTCCATCAGCACTTGTTCCTCTTGATGGAGCTGGAGTGACCTTCCCTGAAGGCATGCAGTTCCCCAATTCCAAGGACCTTGGGCCTGAGGAAGGAGGAGGCATGAAGTTGTCCCAATTCAGTATGATGGGGGCTACCTCTGAAGAACAATATTCACTGCTTGGACCAAGTTGGCAGAGGTCTGGATAGGCTTGCAACTTCATCTGACATTTTCTTCTGTCCAATTTGTTTCTTCCTCTCTCCTGCATATAGATATCTTATGTCTTACATGTTTGACTCTATGTATCCCAAGTGCCAAGTCTGCAACAAAACAGCACTGTATAAGGAGGACAGAAAACAGCAGAGATATAGGACTGGAAGAATCAAGTGTCAAAGAGCGAACTCATGGTGCAGGGCACATGAATGGCTCTATGCCAGCAGGCTCAAAGCCTTGTTCAACGTAGACCTGCATGGCACTGAGTAAGGATGTAGCACTGTGGTATTGCTCTCTGTTTCTCTGAGTCAAGATCTGGCCCAGAAGTGGTAAAATCACATATGTATGAGACCCTGGCTATGCAAACAACAAAAAGAAAGAAAAAAGAGTCACCAAGAGCTATTGCACTTTGCCTCTTCTGCATTTGTTTCCCTGAATATAGTGGTTAATTTCACCATTTGTTCTGTATGTCAACATTGAAGACTAGAACAAATCATTATCATTATTTTTTTTAGCATTAGTTTACTGCTTAACATAATTCTAATCATCTTTAGTCTCTAGTAACCATAATTGTAACTACACAGCTGAATGTGACCAAATATGGTATTTGTTTTATTTGTATTCATGTATTTTGGATAGAAAAAATGAGAACGTGAGAGGGCAAGGGGAGATGGAGAGGCAGAGAGACAGAAAAATACCCACAACATTGTTTCACCCCTAATGAAGGCCACATGCTGTATTTGTGATACAGATATAAAGTATAACCAACAAGTTAAAAGGATAAATATATTAGTGTGAGTATCTAAAGAGAGGGAAATAAGCATGAATGCTAATATCTTAGCCACTGATTCTTCCCAGTTCCATTGTCTATTTATATTTTGGCCTCAATTCCTGGTCTCTGCTTCATCCTGCTCCCTGAAACTAATGGTTCCTCTCCAGAAAACAGCCTTAGAAGATTCCTCTGATGCCAGAGCAGCAAATGGGGTTTTTAAGAGTGCTATGTCTATCCAGCCCAGGACTCTGTGGGCTGTAAGTAGTGCCAGAATGCCTGTAGATCCTAGGATGCAGGGCCAGGACTGGCATAAGGAAGGAAGAAGAAAGAGCTCAGAAGAAATTACAGTCTGTAGCTTACTTAAGGTAACATAATCTATGCTTTTCTTACTCTGGCACCCCTCAATCTCCTTCTCTGTTTGCTGAGTTCAATGACATTACTTTGAATCATTTTCCAAATCTCTACTTTATGTGATTGGAAACTCCATAAAGAGGGGAGTAAGACTATACATTTTACCTTGGTATCCCCAAGGGTAAGCATGGATCACAGAGGGATATTTCTGTGGGTTTCCCTGAGTATATTTATCGATGAATATAGACTCAGCCTTGTGTTACTATAAGTTATATCAGAGAAATGATTATCTGACTCTGAAAACAAAGGCCAGTTCTCAAATAACTGGATGTCCAAGGTATTACCCTTAGGCAGATTCAGGGTCTAAGTCCTGCAGGCTTCTCTGTTCCAAGGCCACTTAGCTCTCTAACTCAGCACTTCCTTCCTCCTAGCAAAATAGCAGCTGGCTAAAGAGGCTGTGCTAACTCAGTTGTCTGCCTCCAAAAATGAGAAGCAAGGATAGGATAATAGCACTTCCTGCAAATATAAGTCCCTGAGACAGAGACTTTATTTAGTTTTACTAATAGGCAAAATAATAATAATAACAAAAGCTTTTATGCTTTTTAGAAGAGGGAAGACTAAAGACATGATGGGAAGCACTGCTGCAATCTAAAGCAATGAAGTTATTAACTGGTTAATTAATTAATTCTTCTACCTACCAAGTTATCACTGGGATTCGATGACTGCATAACTCTTGGCAGCTATGCTTTTCCTTTTTTCCTCTCCCTCTCTCTCTCTCTCTCTCTCTCTCTCTCTCTCTCTCTCTGTGGATTAGAGATAGGGAGATAAAGAGTGTGAAAAGAAACAGAGACAGAGAAGGAGAGATACCAACAATACTGCCCCACTGCCTGCAAAACTTCCTCTCACAGGCAGTGACTGGGGATTTGAACCTAGGCCATCAACATGTGTGATCTACCTTGTGAACTACCACCTGGCCCTTCCAACTTGGGTGTAAATGTGTCACCACTTGGAAGTGAAGCAGGTTGAAACAGCTCCTGTGTTTAGGGCACCTGAGTGCAGCAAATGATGAGTGACTGGTTATTGCTTGTGTTTTGTTTGTTTGTTTGTTTGTTTTTCCAAATTTGTAAAGATTTCCATAGAGAACTCCTCCCTTCCCTGTTACTTCCTATATCCCCAGTAAGAGGTTCAAATGGACTCACAGCTACGCAGAAGTCTTTATGTTCACCTGTCTTCATGATACACTCTATGCTATTATCACCTCTTTTTGTTTCTTTTCTTTTCTCTTTTTCCTTTTTTCCTTCCTTCCTTCCTTCCTTCCTTTCTTTCTTTCTTTCTTTCTTTCTTTCTTTCTTTCTTTTATTCTTTCATTCTTTCTTCCTTTTCTCCTGAGAAGATGAGAAATTATATCTATTTGTCAACAACTGCAATGTAAATAATTAGCTCTTAGATGGAGCATGAATGAATCATGTTAAGTGAAATAAGCCACTGTTTGGTGGAACTTAAGTCATGACAACAGAAAGGGGAGACACAAAGTACAACTTGGTCTGGGTTTTGTGAATTGAAGCAAAGCAAAGGACTCTGGGGAATGAGAGTAGGGACGGCACTGAAGTGGGGAGCTTTGGGGCCCTAGTGCATGATTATTGAAAAGGACCTAAATTGGGGGTGGGACTATTTTGCAGAGATCTGACATGGTGAGATGAGAACTTTTACCTGATGCCAGGTGGTGGTGCACCTGGTTAAAGGCACACATTGTGGTGCACAAGGACCCAGGTTCAAGCCCTTGGTCCCCACCTGCTGGTGGGGGATACTTCATGAGTGATGAAGCAGGGATGTAGGTGTCTCTCTGTCTCTTTCCTTCTCTATCTATCTCCCCTCTCAATTACTCTCTGTCTCTAATAATGAATGAAAATATAAAAAATAAAAAAGATTTTTACCCAGTCATCAGCAGCTATACTGAAAACCATAAACTCCCAGAAAAATGATAAAACAGAAAATAAACAAAAGCAGATAATCCTATAGTTTAAATTCCCAGGAGATCAGAGGTTATGCTTCTTATTGCTCCTGGATATTCATCACAATATTAGAATTATCACAATACTAGATCACTAAGACAAGCTTAATATTAAATGGAAGGTCTGTGTGTTACAAGACATGATATATGCATAAATAATTTGTATTCTAGGACTATCAAAATACATATGTTCCTTACATTTTACAAATATCTTTTAGCAATTTCAAGCTGTCTCTGGAAATGGAAATGACTTTCCTCTAAACATGAACAAACAGAAATGTCATCAGTGAAACTACATCACAGATTATAGAAGAGTCTCTTCTCATGAGCCCAGCCACATCTAAAACCTCTGCATGTTGAGTTCAAAGACAATTATCCTGTCCACATCTCAGTCACACATATAAAGTAGATTTTATATATTGACATAAATGCCTTTGTCAAAACAAATTTACTGAAATATTTTACTGTGCTCTTTTTCCATCCTAAAGTTTTTGGATTGGAGAGGTTTGAGAGTCATTTTAAAATTCTGTATTGAAATAACATCAAATTAGAACCCTGCCTATTTCAGATATGTGTCACTGAAAATCAACATGTTTGTATACTATATTAAGGTAGTACCACAAGTCCAGTTCTATCTTCCAGCTCACAATTGATTTGTCTTAGTGTAATGAAGCTGCATGAATCACTGGGTGACTTGGTATTAGACTGTAATAAGCTATTTATCTCCTGTTGCCATGCCAATGACGTCTGGCCCCAGCATGATGTAATGAAAGCTATCTGGTTAATAAAAGACGAATTGCCCTTCAGTACTTCAGGATAGCGATTTCAATCAGTTCCAAATCTGGGACTCCATCCACCCACAGGATGAAATTGTGCTGTGGGCAGCACCCCAGCTTGCCAAGAAGAGTGCTGTTGAATGTGTGCACCAGCTCCACCCTGAGGAAACCCATAGGAAAAGGGTAAAGGAAAATGCAAGGACAAGGACAAGGACATCTTCCCAAGAGTGATGATTCCTGGTCACATGCCAAAATTCAGCATCTCTTCATTGGATGTAGTACATGTAAACTTTCATTTAAAATCAGTCAAACTTCCAGAAGCCAGGTGCCTAGAGAGAACACTGTCTGTTGTGATAAATAACAATTCTTCATTAGCCCAGTGAAACTCAGCCACATCTCTAAAAGAAGAGAATATGAAGAAAAGAGAAACTACAGATAGGACCCTTTGTACTTGACCCGACAGTGGTGCTGATAGCAAGAACATGCAGAAAACTAGGCCTCACTCAGACCTTGGAACCATGGCTGTCCTGTCCTTACCACACCTCTCCAAAGTGAGATCTCCAACACCAGAAGGAAAGAATCAATCAGTCTCTCTCTCTCTCTCTCCCTCTCTCTCTGACTCAGACACAGACTCAGAATTCCCTGGTACAGAGAAAAGGGATTGTTTATCTGTATATTTATTCATCAAATATATTGAACAACCTTGGAGATTGACCAAAGTACAAAACTTCCATCCCCAGGCTCCTTACTTCCTGTTGATGTAAAACAAGGCCACATTTTTGGAGTGGATGAGCTACAACCCCTTTGTGTTTCTAACACAGTTTCCTGTCATGTCTAACAGCTGTCATTTCAGGGAAAATAAGAATTTTTTTTTTCAAAGAATGATGGTGAAATAGCTTCCCAGGCATGTAAGCACAAGTCAGGCCTGGGCAGATCAATGTTGGAATGGCATCAGAGGACTTATATTTTGTGCACTAGAGGTTCTTCCACCTTGGCCATGAACAATTTTAATTTGAGCCTTAAAAGAACAGAACATTTTGTCTTCTAACCAAAAGAGTTAACCATTACTCAATATTTACATGTATAAATATAATCCCTAATGTGTTTAATTCAGTGTATTCACAGTTTTGACCCTGTCTAAAGTGATAAGCAGTACTTGTCCAATACTACAGCAATGGGTGTCAAAATTACTTGCACTGGGGCATGGAGATAGTTCACCATGGAGAGCACACACTGCATGTGCCCTGGTTAGAGTATGAGTTCCCTGTCACTACATGGGAACACCAGACAAAGGGATGAAGCTCACTAGTGATGGAGTAGTTCTGTGTGCAAATATGCAGAGTGCTGAACTAGGTGGAGGGAGGTAATGAAACTTTAACAAGCACACCAAAATATTTTTCTTACAGTAGGAACACTCATTTTAAGCACTTTACCTAAGCTGTGCCATCTGAATTTCTTTAAAGACTAGCATTTGTAAGGAGTCTGCATAGCAGCGGGTTAAGCGCAAGTGGTACAAAGCGCAAGTGCCAGCTTAAGGATCTCGGTTCGAGCCCCTGGCTCCCCACCTACAGGGGCATTGCTTCACAGGCTGTGAGGCAGGTCTGCAGGTGTCTATCTTTCTCTCCCCCTCTCTGTCTTCCCCTTCTCTCTCCATTACTTTCTGTCCTATCCAACAATCAATAACAACAATAATAACTACAATAAAACAACAAGGGCAGCAAAAAGGGAATACATAAGTAAATATAAAAAAAAACTAGCGTTTGTCATTGTCAGAGGAAGCTGGTCTGTCCTGTGAGAAAAACAGGCAAGAAAAAAGGGAGCCATTTTATTCCTTTATCTTTTCTCAAAATTGATATCCTTCAATTTAACTCCCACATATCCAAAAGGCTTATTTATTCTGATACTTAGTAGATCTTACTATTCTATTCTATATATTAAAGCCATTTGTGGAGACCTAGAAATAAATTCTATATAAGGTGTTTCACGGCTGCTTCCGCACCTTACACAAACCTGAGATTTCAAACTTCACTTTTTACTACTACGACCTCTTCTAGTAATGTCTTTTTTAAAAAACGGTTTCTTTATTATTATTTTAAAAATATTTATTTATTCCCTTTTGTTGCACTAGTGGTTTTATTATTGTCATTGTTGTTGGATAGGACAGAGAGAAATGGAGAGAGGAGGGGAAGACAGAGAAGGGAGAGAGAAAGACAGACACCTGCAGGCAGACCTGCTTCACCGCCTGTGAAGCAACTCCCCTGGAGTTGGGGAGCTGCGGGCTCGAACCGGGATCCTTAAGCTGGTCCTCGCGCTTTGCTCCACATGCTCTTAACCTGCTGCACTACTGCCTGACTCCCTTATCACAGAAAACCATGCCCTATTACCTCTATCTATCTCTTTCTATATTCAATTATTCTATGATGAATTTTACTGACTTCACTGGGCAGACCTCACCAATATGTCCTGGAACTCCACCTCCCCACACCTATCCAGCACCTTCCACATTCTGCACCCTGTAAAGATTTTGGGTCCATACTCCCAGAGAGATAAAAAACAGGGAAGCTTCCAATGGAAGGGATGGGATATGGAAATCTGGTAGTGGGAATTATAACCCTTTTATCCTATTATCTTGTCAATCATTATTGAGTCAATAAAATTAAAAAAATGCTTTATCCAGATGTGTCCTTATAAAGTAGCAAGTGCCTTATTCATCAGCTCCCATACCTTTATAACAGTAGAAATGGTTTCTTACAATAGACAAAAATTATCTTATAACAAAGTGTCCATATGTTCATTCTTTCCTAAGAAAGTTGTTTCAGTCATATGATCAAAGTGGAAAAATTTCAGTTCTCTTTCTTGTCAGCTAATGGAAATGTTAATACTATATTTAAGGACAGGTAGTAGTTCTAACTGTAATTACTTGTCACAATGACAATATAATTGTATTACTTTTTGAGATAAAATGAAAAAAATCTTATAAATATACATGTCTATATTGCCAACAATATCCCTTTATGCCAACTAATATGTAAAATATTTAAAGATAGCTAAAAGAAAATGACAAAGTGCTTCAGAAATTATTGAGTTGTTTAAGTAACAAGATTATATGATTCAGCTGAGGCAGGGAATGCTCACACTGTTCAGAAAGAGTTCATGTTGGTCTGCCCTCTGGAGACTTACGCAACATTAATATAAGTTACTAAGTTAAAAATGGTCCCATAGTGATACAACAAAAAAACAGTTTACCAGCTTAAAATAGGGATATGATGGGAGACATTTTTATCTTTTAAATATAAAATAATAACATAGGTCATATTAAAAGTCTCTCTTATTTCAGTACTGAAGCAAAAAGTAAGACATCAATTCTGAAAAAAAAAAAATCTACATCACATCTGGTGTCTGCATTGGTCGCCTGCATTTTCAAAATGCTGCTAGGTAGCCACAATGATGATGTGACCAACTTAAAGGATTTCCTAATGAATTGTGTTGTTTCAATTACAAAAGCTGATGTACTCATCCATTTAAGGTGCAGGAGAGTCTCATTAAAGAGTCATTGAGCCCATAGAACATTTTCCAAATCACACCCCTCTGAAGGCTAACAACATTCATTAAAGTAAAATAGCACTCACAGAAGGACGTTGGGAGCTGACATGCTCTTCCATGATTCAGCATGTGGCTACTAGATCACTCTCATTAGAGAGCAACAGGAGAACATGAATGGTACTTAGAGGAAGAAAAGGTAATAGTTAATTCTTTGCTATATTTTACATAAATCCCCCATACAAACGGACCTAATTACAATACATCTGCTGTTTCCAAATGTTTCAAAGTTCCTACAAGTCAACATCACAAAAATCTGGGAGCTGGCAGAGGTAAACACCATAATGGTTATGCAAAGAAACTCTCATGCCTGAAGCTCCAAAGTTCTGGTCCACACACACACACACACACCACCGTAAAGCAGAGCTGAGAAGTGCTCCCACAATAAAAATAAATAAATAAAATTAAAGAAAGAAGTAAGAAAAATAAAGAAAGAAAAAGAAAAGAAGGAAGGAGAGGGAGGGAGGGAGAGAGAGATGGAGAAAGGAGGGAGGGAGGGAAAATGTAGAAACAAGGAAAGGGCCTGATGATGGTGCACCTGCTGTGCTTCTCTCTCTCATTGCCTCTTTGTCTCTATCTAAAAGAAAAGAAAAAAGAGAGAAGGAAGGAAGGAAGGAAGGAAGGAAGGAAGGAAGGAAGGAAGGAAGGAAGGAAGGAAGGAAGGAAGAGAGGGAGGGATAGAAGCTGGAAGCTCACAAGTTATCTCACTATGGGGGTTGCCTGCAATATACACAACTCAGGTTCTGACCGAGTTTTTTCACTGAGATAAATCTTGATGCATGTCTCAAATATGCTTCTTTCTTTCTGTCTGAAAATACTTACCTAGACCTAAAGCAGTGAAATCCTGATTATGACAAAATAAATAAATAAAATTCTCTAAAGGGGGGGGGGGGTCGGGCGGTGGTGCGGTGGGTTAAGCACACGTGGCGCAGTGGGTTAAGCACACGTGGCGCAAAGCTCAAGGACCGGCCTAAGGATCCGGGTTCCAGCCCCAGGCTCCCCACCTGCAGGGGAGTAGCTTCATGGGCGGTGAAGCAGGTCTGTGTCTATCTTTCTCTCCCCCTCTCTGTCTTCCCCTCCTCTCTCCATTTCTCTCTGTCCTGTCCGACAACGAACAACATCAACAATGGTAATAATAATGACTACAATGAGGCTACAACAACAAGGGGGAAAATGGTCTCCAGGAGCAGTGGATTCATGGTGCAGGCACCGAGCCCAGCAATAACCCTGGAGGGAAAAAAAATTCTCTAAAAGACTTCACATTGTCTATTTAAATACAATTATTATTTTCCATTTTGTGTTGGTGATAGTAATGTTCTATCTTTTTCTTGTAGTTCACTTTTTTCTTTTCTTTTCCTCCACCTCCTCACCTCACCTCCTTTTTTCTCCTTCATTTTATTTTATTTTATTTTATTTTTTTGCCTGGTGGGTTATCACTGGAACTTGGTGTTGGCACTACGAATCCAGTGTTCATGGTGGCCATTTTTTTTCCATCACATCAAATAGGACAGAGAGAAACTGAGATGAGAGGGGTAGGGGGGGGTAGAGAGGGAGAGAAGAAGATAAACAATTGCAGACCTGCTTCACAGCTTGTGGAGTATCCTTGCTGCAGGTGGGGAGCAGGAACTTGAACCCAGGTCCTTGTAGTTAGTACTACGTGTACTTAACCAGATGGCCACTATTCAGTCCCATATTCTGTCCATCTTTATTAAGTTTTGTGGCTATACTAACATGTATATTCCTAGAACCAAGTCTCTATTATTCTAACTGGCAAACTCGAAGAGGAGCAGAACATGTCCATTTTTTAAAAATATACCTTTACTTTATCCTGACCCAAGCATTTTTAATAAAATTGCTTTGAGAAAGCAGGGAGGTTATTCAGAGTTGATATACAGAAATTACGCATCTGAGATTCCCAAGTACCCAAATTCAATCTCTGACACTACCATATGTTAGTGTGTGATATTATTTTCTTTCATTCTCTCTTGGAAACATACAACTTAAAAACTCATGTTCAAGAAAATGCTTTGAGGGGAGTGATGTCACAAACTATCTTTAATGCTCAGTGTTACACTAGCAAGATCTCTCATCTGACAGTGAGCCTGCTTTGTCATATGTACAACCTAGATCCAAATCTGGGCAGAAAGCTTCAGTGCTATGCCATTTTCTCTTTTTCCATTTTCTCTCTTTCTGCCTTTCTTCCTCGCACCATCCCTTCTTTCCTTCCTTCCTTTTTTCCTTCCTTACTCCTCTTCCTTCCTTCCTTCCTTCCTTCCTTCCTTCCTTCCTTCCTTCCTTCCTTCCTTCCTTCCTTCCTTCCTTCCTTTCTTCGCCTCCAGTCACTGGGGCTCAGTGCCCTCACTACAAATCCACTGCTCTTGGTAGCCATTTTTTTTTTCCATTTTGTTAGATAGGACAGGGAGAAATTGAGAGAGGAGGGGGAGACAAAGAAAGAGAGAAAAAGACCAACATCTATAGTTCTGCTTCACCACTTGTGAAGTATCCTTACTGCAGGTGGAGAGCAGGGTTTGAAACCAAATCCTTCTGCATAATACTATGAGAGCTTAACCTAGTGCACTACCACCAGGCCCCCTATGGCATCTTTTCCTCTCTCCCTCTGTCTCTGACTCTCTGCAAAAGAAAAAAAAAAACTGACTTAGAGTGGTAAAGCCACTGGTCATTTATTGATGACCACGGGATAACTCACCCAGGAGCATCCTTGCTTGGCTCTCTATTAACTACACATTTATTCTCATGGCTAAGAACCTACAAGACTCAAGGCATCTCACTGGGGGAAGTTCCCTTTCTCTATGTGTCTCAATCTGAAAAAGTCTGACTAGAATGGTGAAATGATGGCAACAGCCGTGTGTGTGTGTGTGTGTGTGTGTACACAGTACAAACATGCACAGATAAATTTAGGGGAGCTATATATATATATATAATGAATTTTTCTTGATCTTTTATTAATCAAATATTTACAAACCTTATCATGTTTACTATATATCTATTTCTACTTACAATGAAAAATGGCAAGCTATGATACTAATAGTTTGGTTTATATTTTCTAAAATCATAACTACTGTACATGAGCACAGTTTCTGTCTGTAGATGCATTATCTAGAAGAAAGATCTATGTCAAAGACTCAAGTCCATATGCTCTTTTAAAGTTGTACCTTCAGGATAAAAAAAAAAGCTTGAGGGGACCAGGGCCAGCAAGGAAAGGAGCCAAGTCAATATAAGTTTCAGCTGGAGGCAGCTTCAGCCTGATCTCCTTAGGAGGTCTGGAGGGAGCATAAGTTACACAACACACAGGGGAAAGAAGAAAAAAAAAGGCAAGGAAACTGCTTTTCTATTTTTATGTCATCTCGTCATCTGAGCCTCAGTATTTTGCGTAGGGAGCACAATCTCTCATGCAAGGCAGTTCCTATCTGGCAGAGGAGCATTCTGGGGAGGGACACAGCAATGAGCATGAATAGCAAGCATGCACCCAGGAGCAGGTGCACAGGGTTAGCAAAGGTGGTCTGGGGAAGACAGCAACAGTGTTTGCTCCAGTCTAATGTCCAAACGATCACTGATTGCTTAGCATAGGTTCAACATGTTCTGAAGACTGTGTGGAGTCTTTAATGTCTGGATATAGTTTAAACCTCCACATACTGTTAAGGGGATAGTGCTTAAACTATGTTCATGTTCATGAAGCCAATAATCAAGCCCGAGAAAGGATCAAGCAGCTAATAAGAGTATTTTCAGGTGATGAGTACTTGATAACGTGATGTTCTCCATTAAACACTTGCTGATTCTCTGCATTCTCCATGTACCATGAACACTTTCTTTTTGCTTTGTGATCACTCTCCTCAATAAAAATGCTTGCAAATAGCCCTCCTCCACTTAAATGCAACATCTTTATAGGCAATATTTCCATTTTATTCAGATGTATATTACAGTTGTATTTCTGTTCAGTCAGTACTCAGTTCATGACTAATGAGTTGCTAAATATATGTATGAATGTTTACAACTATAATGAGATGATGACTAGGCCCAAAATTCCTTTAATACATTTGAGAAGGAAGACAAGCATGGACTAGTAATTAGTTTAACATATAGTTGACTGCTAAACGTGTTTAGGAGGGCTGTGACTTGGAAACTAATGGGGTAGTAAGACAAGTCAATCTTGGTGAAATGTTTTCTAGACTAAAAAATCAACAAGGATGGAAAAATTTGGTTATTCAGTCATCTAAATAAAACAGTAATGTCTTAGTTTCTTTCTGAAGTCCACACAAATACACATTTCAGTTGGGGAGTAAAATACAGGACTGAGAAAGAGGCTCAATTTTTTAGTAGCTGGCACATTTGCACATGAATTTCTTTGGTTTGTCAGATCTGAGTACAGATGGTGTGCCAGGTGGTTAAAAATCTGTCTAACAATAACAAAGATCTGAAGTCATCACTCTTTTTTTTTCTTTTTCTTTTTGCAGATGTTGATTCTACTTCCTAAGGCAGTCACTGAGATCAATACCTTTCCCCATTAAAACAAAAACACATGTTTTATTTTTATTTAATTTATGTCCAAACTTTAATATAAAATGATTTTCAGTGGCTTGTAATGATATCCCAAAACAAACATTTTGTTCACATAGTTGTACTTTCGGTGCATTGATTTTCATTTTCTGAACAATTTAGCAATTGCCAGAATATTGATTGCTGGATTGGGAATGTAACTTTTGTCTTTGGAGTTAGGATGAATTCCCAGGTTTTGTTGTTGCTGTTGTTTATTTATCTTGTGTCTCTAATGGCTAATGACTGGAGCTTATGATTCTGGATTCATTATTTAAAACAAAAAATTTGAATGCACAAAAATAATGTTGACCCCTCTCAATATTTATTTAAAAATAGACATGATATTGAGTCTCTGACAACACTGGTAACTTAGGTAACAGGAGCTACTTTGGGGTAAGCATGGATTATGGAATGATAAGCTCATATCAACATCCCATGAAACTTCTTGTGAAGTTAATGGGAAAATATCCAGGCATTATACAGAAACAAGTCATCATCAAAGTACCATATTCAATCCAGCCTGCTATTCTTCTTTAAATGTTACCCATATTTTCATTGCTAGGAAAAGATGTTATATAAAATAGATACATATTACCCCTAATTTAACTAATGCTTGTTGAGCAGTAATTATGTACTAAATATTTTAGCTAGTATAAATTTCATACTGTTAATTTGGAGGTTGCACAAGTTTATTTGAAATGCACCATTAAAAAATAAAAAAAACCTTGACACTTAAAAAGAGTTTTGAATTAAAGACTATGCATGGAAGCACCATTAGTCTCCTCAGCTCCTATCTCCTATGTAATAAATGCTACTGCTAAGACTCAAGAGGAGAGAACTGATGGTGAATTAAGAAAACCACTAAGAATTTTTGTTAAATAAAAAGATTTACTAATTTGACCTGTAGGCTAGTTGCTTCACAGGCGGTGAAACAGGACTGTAGGTGTCTTTCTCTCCCCCTCTTTGTCTTCTCCTCCTCTCTCCATTTCTCTCTGTCCTATCCTTTAATTACTCTTTCAGTCTCTCAGATGTTTCAGTTTCTGTTCTTAACAACGTTGATGTCCAGAAGAGAAACAATTACAGAAGCCAGAACTCCTACCTTCTGCATCCAATAAAGAATTTTGGTTTATACTCCTAGAAGGATAAAGAATAGGGAAGCTTCCAATGGATGGGATGGGACACGGAACTGTGATGTGGGAACTGGATGGAATTGTACCCCTGTTATCTTACAGTCTTGTTCATCATTATCAAATCACTGATTTAAAAAAAGAAAGGAAGAAATAAGGACTGAGAAGGAAAACAAAAAGTGAAATTTGGACTGTAAGTGGTGTAGTGCATCAAAGTAAAGGGTTCTGGGAAAAGGGAGGAAAGGAGGTGGCAGGGAGAGAAAATTCAAGTCTTGTTTGTAACAACTGCTCTGTAAGCAATTAGCTCCCAATAAAAATGAAAAAAAAAAACAACTAGTCAAACAAGCACAAAGCAAGAAAAAAAAAAAAGAGAGAGAGAGAGAGAGAAAGAGAAAAAAAATAAAAGAAAGAACTTACCAAGCAGAGTAGAGAGTTTCTGAGGTTTCTAAAAGTCTCCAATCACACATATAAGACAAATAACAATTAAAATAAAACTGCAGAAGGCGACCAGTTTGTGGCACACTGTTGAGTGCTCAAATTACCATATTTAAGGACCTGGTTCAAGCCCCTCCCTCCCCACCTGCAGAGATGACTTCACAAGCACTGACACAGGTCTGCAGGTGTCTATGTTTTTCTCTTTGTCTCCATCTCCCCCTCCCCTCTCAAGTTCTCTCTGTTCTATCAAATAAAACAGAAAGAAAAGCATGGCTGCCAGGAGAGGTGGATTCGTAACCCCAGGGATAGTTTTCATTATGAAAATAAATAAATGAAGTATGAGTACAGAATAGAAAATGAAAATTCACATTAAAATGTCATAGCATAAAATTAAAATACAGAATTGCAAACATCTGAAGGACATTAAAACAATTCCAACTTTAGAATTTTGGAGAACTAGGGAAGTTCTGTCAAAAGAATGAACAACTCAAATATTAACAAAAGTTAAATTCATGGAATGCACATAAGAAAAATGGTTCCAGTTTTGCAATAAAGCTTGTAGGCAGGAACGATGCATTGTACAAGAAGCAAAAATAAATTTGCATAGAAGTGCTGTGACTAACAGAGAAAGGTGAAACTTGAACAAAACCCGGGGGTAGGGCTGAGGCAAATTGGAAGTCATTAACTGACTATCATTAATGGAAAGGTATGATAATAGATGTAGTTTAGTATCCTCTTGCTTAAACCTTGTAGAATGAATTTGATGAACTCTCAATTTTTATTTATTTTCCAGTAAATGATTTCTGCCACTTTTATCCACAAACACTTAGAAATTAGAGATGAAGTGAATGGAGAAAAAAGATAAACACTGAACTGAAATAGTCAGAAGTTGTTCATTTCTTATTTATTTACTTATTTATCTATTTCACCACCAGAGGTATTGTTGGGGCCAAATGACTACATGGAGATAACACCACTCCTGATGAGTATGTTCTGTTCTCTTTCTCTTTTTTCTTCTCTCTCTCTCTCTCTCTCTCTCTCTGTCTCTCTTTTGTTATTGTTGCTGCTGTTGTTGAGCAAAGTTGAGAAATAGAAAAGAAAAAAGGGAGAGAGACTGAGAGAGGAAGAAACACCCGCAATGCTATTTCAACCCTCATTGGGCTTACTCCTGAAGGTGGGGACCAGGGACTCAAACCTAACCTCTGTCTTTGCGCACTGTAACATGTGTGCTCCACTAGGTGTGCCACCACCCAACCTCTCCCTCTTTCTCTCTCTCTTTTTTTCTGTCTCCAGGGCTATAGCTGGGGCTTGGTGACTGCACTACAAATCCATTGCTCCTGTGGCCATTTTTTTTATTATTATTTTTTCCTTTGAGAGAATGATAAACACCTGCAGACCTGCTTTCACCACTTGTGAAGCACCCCCTCCCCACCTTCAAGTGTAGAGCCAGGAGCTTGAACTATGATCCTTGTGTAGGTCCTTGTGCTTCATCCTATGTGTGCTTAACCCTGTGCACCATTGCCTGCTCCTCCCAATTGTTTTGACCTTTCCCCTCGCTCTTCTCAGGAGAAGAGGGTAGACTCTGTGTTCCCTTTCTCCCAAGTTGTTCTTTTCATCAGGGGACCCTAGTCCTTTCCTCCTACAAGGAAAGAGTGTAAGGAAATAAGGCTTCTTGAGACTGTATTTGTTGTCAGATTTAAGCACAAATCACTGGACTTTTGGAGTTCAATTTTAATACTGCAACATAAATTATATACTCAATAGAGAAAGAAAACGTTTCTTGATTAGACCTTTAGAGTTTTATATAAATACTAGAACATCTATATTTTAATTATTAATGACCACATATAAATGATATATTTTAATTTCACATGTCAGTGTTATCATTCCTACATGTGAGAAATATAGAAATTTGATGAATAAATTTACAAACTTCAAAAATTTCATATCTAACAATTAAAATTCTTTATGCATTTTATACTTATAGCACATCTCAACTGAACTAGTCATAATTGTCATAATTTCTGTACTAGCTACATGTAGATATTGATTTTCTTATTAGAAAATGCCAGCGTGATGCTTATTAATGTAAAATGGGCAAACTTATTATTTTAAGTGTAATTTAACAGAACTTAGCTTTTTTTCTTTTTTATTTCTTTATTGGAGGATCAATGGTTTATAGTCGACAGTGAAATACAGTAGTTTGTACATGCATAAGATTTCTACATAACAGAACAACCCCCACTAGGTCCTCCTCTGAGAACTTGACTTTTACAAAAGGAGATACTGGAACAGAGCAAAAGTGAAACCTCTCATTGCACCAACTGATTATAAGGGAGAAAGGAGGAACACACTGGGACTCATATTTCTTTCTGTCTGTGGATAATGCTATTTGACCAACGTTATATAACAAATCAATGGTTATTCTTGTCATAAATCAAAATTTGAAGTTTCATTATATTACCAAGTGGCTATAGTGAAAATAAACGCAAGCTAAAAATCCATATTACTTTAACTATTTACTTCTGTAAATGTTTAAGACTGGGATTGGTGCAAATAGGCCTGGAAAATTATTATAAACCCAATATTCTGCAATAAACACAATACTTACTATTATCTAAAATCAAATTATCACATACTATTTGATTATTATTTCTGAAAAGCACAACAGAGCTACAGACTCCAGCTGTATCCTAGTGACTAGAATATATAAATGTCACTCTAGTAAAATCAAATGTCCAATATATTCTTCTCCTCATTATTTCTGAATGTTGAATACAAACATTTTTTTTTCAATCTTCACTTCTTGACCTGTATGGTTACTGGATATTTGGAGTGCTAGCTAGCTAGGCAGGTCTCTACTACTTAGGGGATGACTCCTTTTGGCCTCTGGCCACAGGTTTTTCTTCTTCAAATTCCACTGATGGGTGTCTTGGGCCCAGGCTCTAATTTTGCTGGCTTCTGGCCACAGGTTTTACTACTAATTCCAATGGAGAGTGGTAAAGCCAGCGGTTCTGGGTCCCACTGGGGACCCCCTGGGTCCTGCAACATTTTTTGATTGAATGAAAATATACTTTCATCATAAAATGAGTTCTATTTTGTTATAGCATAAAGTGATCCTTGGGTTAAGGAAAGGGAAGAAAACTATTGGACTGGTTTGGTAATGGATGATTTCAAGGAAGAGGAGTGATTTAAAGGAACCCTCAGACAGCAAGGACATCTTAAAGATACACAGTATAACAGTGAGCATGTTTGGGGATGTGGAGAACATAGTGAACAGAGGATGGACTGGACAAGGCGATCGGTTTATTCCTTAGGTGAAAGAGCTGGCAGGGTTTATAATTAAGATGTGGTCTTCAGAGAGAGTAGCAGATGTTCTCTGCCTTTCTTTTTTGTTTTTCTTCTTAATATATTTTAGTTATCTTTATTATTGGATAAAAATAGAGAGAAATTGAGAAGGGAGAGGGAATGAGGCAGAGAGAAACCTGAAGCCCAGCTTCACTACTCATGAAGCTTTCCCCTTCAGGTGGGGACCAGTGTCGGCTTTCTGGTGGGGTGATCTCCAGGAGAAAGGTAACGGACCGGTTCTTTCTTGGTCGCACAAGGGATGACACAAAGTAAAGATACCGGGGAGACCTGTAGCGTGCTCAGATCTCAGATCTTGTTTATTAACAGGTGGGAAAAGGTTTAAATAGAAAACCAAACAAAGAACATATTTCAAACATGTCAGAAATTACAGGTTTCTTAAAGGTCAGCTTGCCCCTATGGTAGGGGGTTGGTATGACAAGAATTGATGCAGATACATAAAGGTCAAGATAATTAGTCTCCTGATGCAGGCATTTAATTACCCAAAGGCGTTTGAGGGGAGGAGAGGGGTTGAACCAGTTAAGGCAAGACAGAGAGAAGATAAGCAAATTAAGGACATCAAAGGGCACTGCTAGGAGTGTGTGATAAGGTGTGTTCTCCTCTGTGAACTTTGAGTAAGTGAATCTTAAAGTAGGCGGCCATGTGGCCTGCAGTTAATGGAGAGAAGTATTGAGGTCTCTGTGGGCTTGAGAGACTAACAAGGCAAGCTTAGTCTGGGATACTTTTTCCCTCTTGGCTCACCTCTATGATGAGAGAGACTAACAAGCGGGGTGTCTATCCAGACCTTCATCCAAGGATGGGAGAACTCCCCTATGCTCTACCAAGCTATCACATAGTCCCACAGACCAGGGCTTGAACCTGTGTCCTTGTGCACTGTAGTGTGCATGCTTAACCAGGTGCATCACTGCCTGGCCCCCCTTCGGCCTTTCTCTTTGTCATCTTTTCTTTTTCAAGAATTTATTTATTTATTTATTTATTTTTATTTATGAGAAAGATAGGATGAGAAAAAGAACCAGACATCACTCTGGTACATGTGCTTCCAGGGATCGAACTCGGGACCTCATGGTTGAGAATCCAATGCTTTATCCACTGTGCCACCTCCCAGACCACTCTTTGTCATTTTTTCTACCACACCCCTAGCAATATACTCTCTGGCTTCCTTGAGCTTGACATTCTTTAGATTTCATATAGTAGCAAGATCACAGACAGATATTTTACTGTGATAAAAGCTTTGCCTTAGGTCTCTTGGACAAAAGAAGGGCCTAGTTCTGAAGTTGAGGTATCAGATGACGAGTAGTACTGTGATTCTTAGTGATGATGCCAGTGGTGTGACTACACTGTATATCTCTGACCCTTATTTCTTTCTGTAATTCATTCATTGCATGACTTTGGTTCATCTTCTTACCTCATAGACTCATTGTGAAGATTCAAATGTATAGCCAGGGACAAGTGGAGGATATGAATCCTATACTACTCTAAGTGCCCTTTTGTTTGGGATTGCAACTGTCAAGGATAAAGTGAATCTTCTGGTACCTGAATCAGCTTTTCTTATGCACAGAGTTCTCCTGACTTGAATCTAAATAAATTAGATTTTACTCTATTGTCATTCAATTATCTTGTTAAGACCCTAAGCAAATCAACAAAAATATGTACCTTTAATATAGGGACTAATCCCTCTAGTAAACACTCTTAATATACAATAGGTAGATACTGGCTTGAGTGTTTTCCTTTCATTAATATAGACTAATAAAGTTTTCTGCTTCGTCCACTAAAGGGAAGCTCTGGCATACTTCTTCCCTGAATGTCAATTAAGCTAATGCCCTGCAGGCTCACTGGATGCCAGAGATGATTGTTCAAGTTCCCTCATAGAAAATGTTTTTCATTCATATATCCTGCCCATAGAAACTTTAAGAGGACCCTATAAAACACTATGTGCTGTTATTAATCTAGATTAATAGATTGACTTATGCCTGTCTGCACTATATTTCATTATTTCCTTCAGACATGGCTACTATTTGGGTAGTATGGCAACGCGATTTCCCCTTTTCTCTTTTTCGTTTTTTTTATTTCATTGATTTAGAGATGCAGAGAAGAATATGAGTACACACACACACACACACACACACACACACACACACACACATGCTTCCATGAAGACATAGAAAGTGAGAGACCATAGCATCAACACTCCCCCTTCCGTGTACTTCTAAGACTTCTACATAGCACCAGGACTTGACACGACACATGTGAACACACCACCCTAAAACTTTACAACTCAAACCTATCTTTTCATAGTCTGATTCCAGACTGAGCCCAGATTTCTGATGCCTTTGACCTAACCATCTAGGCCTGGCCTCTATAAGTGATGTGGATTTATTTGTATGTGCATGAAGTAGTGTTGCCTTTTGATAAATCCCCCACAATGCTTTGCTTTTTTATGTTCTGTGTTTTTTCTCTACAACTTTTGATAAACTGAAAGCTTTTGCAAACTTAAAAAACTAATTAATTAATCAACTAATTGGATAGAGACTTAGACAATGAGAGGGAAGTGTGAGAGAGGTAAGGAGAGAGACAGAGAAAGAGAGAGACCTGCAGCAATGTGAGGGCAAGGTGAGAGAGGGAAGGAGAGAGAGACCTGCAGCTCTGCTGCACCCTCCAGACTGGGAGAGGGCTTTTGAATCAGCATCCCTGCACATTAGAACGCGTGTGATCTACCGAGTACACTACTGCTCAGCCCCACATTTGCAAAAAAAAAAAATTAAAACTGAAGAAATTGGTATGAACTTATAATACATTCTGTATTAAAGTAAGTAATTTGTGATTTCATCTAAGAAATGAAATGAAGCTGTGACAGAGATTTTGGAAATTCACAGGGAAATTCCTTAGGAGCTTTTGAGTGGTAAGGTGTCTTAAATAGAAACTCCTTTGTGCAAACAATGTCAGTTGGCCCAGTGTTCATATAGCAATTACTCAAGTACTAGCTGATTACATGTTTATGTGTTTCTGACTGTTTGGAGACAACAGACAAATCCCCCAAAGGGACTTATGATTCATACAAAATGTTGAATTGATGAAATTCTTCTGGAGACTACAGTCACAGGGCTTGAGAGTCAATATAGTGCCTTATCCACTGTACCATCTCTGAGGTTTAAAGTTACACAGTGACTCCTAATAGGCTGCCCAGCAGGGGAAATGATTTTCTGTGCACAAAACTTAGGTGTTAGACCTTGAACCCTACAAAAGGGACATGACCAAGAAGGAGTCTGTGCTGCCCTTCCCCCTTTCTGTCTCAATTTATTTCTCTTTATCCAAAATAAAAATACTGAAAATGTTGACCAAGGAGTGATGAAGTCACATACTGATGAGAAAGACTAAGGAGTAGGATGGGAACAGCTTAATGGTTCTGCAAAAAGACTCTCATGCCTGAGGCTCCAAAGTCCCAGGTGAAATCCCCAACACCACCATAAACCAGAGTTGAGTAGGGCTCTGGGGAAATTAAAAAAAAAGGTTAAATGGAGAGAGAAAGAAAGAGGAAAAAAGAAACAGTTGAAGGAATCAACTATCAACAAGCCTGCCCTGAAAGAAGTTCTGAAAGGTCTCCTATAAACAATCAGACCACCACAAATAGGACATATATCAAAACACTCTAAAACTCTACAAGAATGGCATTAAAATATCTTCAATCTTTGATATCAATAAATGTCAATGGCCTGAATTCACCTATTAAAAGAGACAGAGTAGGAAGATGGATCAGAAAATACAACCCACCAGTATGCTGTCTACAGGAAACTCACCTAACTCAACAGGACAAACACAGACTTAAAGTGAAAGGATGGAAAACTATCATACAAGCCAATGGCCCACAAAAAAGGGCAGGAACAGCTATTCTCATATCTGACATGATAGACTTTAAAATAGATAAGATTAAAAAAGATAGGAATGGACACTACTTAATGCTCAGAGGATCAGTCAATCAAGAAGACTTAACAATTATTAACATCTATGCACCCAATGAGAAGCCATCTAAACACATCAAACTTCTACTGAAAGAGCTACAGCAATATATAAACAGCATCACAATTATAGTAGGGGACTTCAACACCCCACTCTCTCAACTTGACAGATCATCCAGGCAGAAAATCAATAAAGACATAAGGGAGCTAAATGAAGAGATAGATAAACGGGAACTATTGGACATTTTCAGAGTCATTCATCCCAAGAAACCGGAATACACATTTTACTCAAATCCACATGGGTCATTCTCAAGGACAGATCATATATTAGGCCACAAAGACAGCATCAGCCAATTCAAGAGCACTGAAATCATCCCAAGCATCTTCTCAGACCACAGTGGAATTAAACTAACACTTAACAATCAACAAAAGATTAGTAATAGTCCCAAAATGTGGAAGCTCAACAATACACTTCTTAACAACTTCTGGGTCAAAGAGGAAACCAAGGAAGAAATCAAAATGTCTCGAGAGTTCAATGAAAATGAAGACGCAAGCTATCAAAATATTTGGGACACAGCTAAAGCAGTACTAAGAGGGAAGTTCATAGCTATATAAGCACACATTAGGAAACAAGAAAAAGCACAAATAAACAGCGTGTTTGCACATTTTAAAGACCTAGAAGAAGAAGAACAAAGGAACCCTAAAGCAACCAGAAGAACAGAAATCACTAAAGTTAGGGCAGAAATAAATAACATTGAGAATAAGAAAACCATACAAAAGATCAACGAAAGTAAATGTTGGTTCTTCGAAAGAGTAAACAAAATCGACAAACCTTTAGCCAGACTCACAAAACAAAAAAAGGAGAAGACCCAAATAAATCTAAATGAAAGAGGAGATATCACAACAGACACCGCAGAAATTCAACATATCATGCTAGGCTTCTATGAACAACTATATGCCACCAAGCTAGAGAACCTGGAAGAAATGGACGATTTCCTAGATACCTACAAACTTCCAAAACTAAGTAAAGAGGAAGTAGATAACATGAACAGGCCTATCACAGCTAATAAAATTGAAACAGATATCAAAAATCTCCCCAAAAATAAAAGTCCTGTAACAGATGGTTTTACAAATGAATTCTACAAAACCTTCAAAGAGGAACAAATACCTCTACTTTTAAAAGTCTTCCAGAAGATTGAAGACACTGGAATACTCCCTGCCAGTTTCTATGAAGCCAACATCACTCTAATACCAAAAGCAGAAAGGGACACAACCAAAAAAGAAAACTACAGACCAATATCTCTGATGAACATAGATGCAAAAATATTGAACAAAATTCTAGCCAACCAGATACAGCAGTATATCAAAAAGATTGTTCATCATGACCAAGTGGGGTTTATCCCAGGTATGCAAGGTTGGTTTAATATACATAAATCAATCAATGTGATCCACCACATCAACAAAAGCAAGACCAAAAACCACATGGTCATATCAATAGATGCAGAGAAAGCCTTTGACAAAATACAACATCCCTTTATGATCAAAACACTGCAAAAAATGGGAGTAGATGGAAAATTCCTCAAGATAGTGGAGTCTATATATAGCAAACCTACAGCCAACATCATACTCAATGGTGAAAAACTGGAAGCATATCCACTCAGATCAGGTACTAGATAAGGCTACCCACTATCACCATTACTATTCAACATAGTGTTGGAAGTTCTTGCCATAGCAATCAGGCAGGAGCAAGGAATTATTAAAGGCATACAGATTGGAAGAGAAGAAGTCAAACTCTCCTTATCTGCAGATGACATGATAGTATACATGGAAAAACCTAAAGAATCCAGCAAGAAGCTTTTGGAAATCATCAGGCAATACAGTAAGGTGTCAGGCTATAAAATTAACATTCAAATGTCAGTGGCATTCCTCTATGCAAACACTAAGTTAGAAGAAGTTGAAATCCAGAAATCAATTCCTTTTACTATAGCAACAAAAACAATAAAATATCTAGGAGTAAATCTAACCAAAGAAGTGACAGACTTGTATACCGAAAATTATGAGTCACTACTCAAAGAAATTGAAAAGACACAAAGAAGTGGAAAGATATTCCATGTTCATGGGTTGGAAGAATAAACACCATCAAAATGAATTACCCAGAGCCATCTACAAATTTAATGCTATCCCCATCAAGATCCCAAGCACATTTTTTAGGAGAATAGAACAAATGCTATAAATGTTAATCTGGAAGCAGAAAAGACCTAGAATTGCCAAAACAATCTTGAGAAAAAAGAACAGAACCGGAGGCATCACACTCCCAGATTTCAAACTGTATTATAGGGCCATTGTCATCAAAACTGCTTGGTACTTGAACATGAATAGAAACATTGACCAATGGAATAGAATTGAGAGCCCAGAAATGAGGCCCCACACCTATGGACATCTAATCTTTGACGAAGGTGCCCAGACTATTAAATGGGGAAAGCAGAGTCTCTTCAACAAATGGTGTTGGAAACAGTGGGTTGAAACATGCAGAAGAATGAAACTGAATCACTGTATTTCACCAAATACAAAAGTAAATTCCAAGAGGATCAAGGACTTGGATGTTATACCAGAAACTATCACATACTTAGAGGAAAATATTGGCAGAACTCTTTTCTGCATAAATTTTAACGACATTTTCAATGAAATGAATCCAATTACAAAGAAGACTAAGACAAGTATAAACCTATGGGACTACATCAAATTAAAAAGCTTCTTCACAGCAAAAAGAAACCACTACCCAAACCAAGAGACCCCTCACAGAATGGGAGAAGATCTTTACAAGCCATACATCAGATAAGAGTTTAATAACTAACATATATAAAGAGCTTGCCAGACTCAACAACAAGACAACAAATAACCCCATCCAAAAATGGAGGGAGGACTTGGACAGAATATTCACCACAGAAGAGATCCAAAAGGCCAAGAAACACATGAAAAAATGCTCCAAGTCTCTGATTGTCAGAGAAATGCAAATCAAGACAACAATGAGATATCACTTCACTCCTGTGAGAATGTCATATATCAGAAAAGGTAACAGCAGCAAATGCTGGAGAGGGTGTGGGGTCAAAGGAACCCTCCTGCACTGCTGGTGGGAATGTCAATTGGTCCAACCTCTGTGGAGAACAGTCTGGAGAACTCTCAGAAGGCTAGAAATGGATCTACCCTATGACCCTGCAATTCCTCTCCTGGGGATATATCCTAAGGAACCCAACATATCCATCCAAAAAGATCTGTGTACACATATGTTCTTGGCAGCACAATTTGTAATAGCCAAAACCTGGAAGCAACCCAGGTGTCCAACAACAGATGAGTGGCTGAGCAAGTTGTGGTATATATACACAATGGTATATATACACAATGGTATATATACACAATGGTATATATACTCAGCTGTAAAAAATGGTGACTTCACCATTTTTAGCCGATCTTGGATGGACCTTGAAAAAATCATGTTGAGTGAAATAAGTCAGAAACAGAAGGATGAATATGGGATGATCTCACTCTCAGGCAGAAGTTGAAAAACAAGAGCAGAAAAGAAAACAGAAGTAGAACCCAAAATGGAATTGGCATATCGCACCAAAGTAAAAGACTCGGGTGGGTGGGTGGGGAGAATACAGGTCCATGAAGGATGATAAATGACATAGTTGGGGTTGTATTGTCAAATGGGAAACTGGGGAATGTTATGCATGTACAAACTATTGTATTTACTGTTGAATGTAAAACATTAATTCCCCAATAAAGAAATTTAAAAAAAATAAAGAGAAAAAAGAGAAAGAGTACCTTTATATGGTGCACATATGAGAGGTGAACCGTTTTAAAAGAATAACAACCATGTGTCAAGACATTCTGCTTTTATAACATCCTTGTGAGTGGCAAAGACACTATACTTCCAAGCAAGTAGAGAGTCTAAAATCAATAATTTTACCTTCATAAAAAAAACCCAATTACTACTTTAAAAATCTTATGCCTGATTTATTTGAATTTATACTGATAGAATAAAAGGGCACAAGTCTCAGAACTCTCAGTCTTTGAGATTTACTTTTGGTTGAACTTGACAGGCCAGCTGACCTACTGGGATTTCAGTGGTCTTATCAGTAAAATGAGGATAAAAGTTTAAGTTCCTCAGGGCCTCACTTTTATGTGTTAGTCATACTAAGGTCATAATCAACCATTAAAATTTCTCCATGGCATTTTTTTCCAAAAGTAATACCCCATTATTTTTATTTCAATGTCAAAACTCATTATATTAGATAATTCCAATACTAATGGTAAGCTAATTCACTTGGTGAGGTGCAGTTCACTAGATGCCTACAGTGTAAATCAGTATTTTACCCTACATATTAATGACTACCTTAGAGATAATTTGAGAAAATATTATTAACCCACTAGTTATCAAATGCCATGATGACTGATCAATTTGAAATTGCCTTCTATATTTAAGAGTTTTTCCTCCTTATCTTTTATATTGATCATGCTTCCTTAATTATTATTTATTACTGCAGTCATAATGGATTTTGATGATCAAATTGTCCCTGGTTTGGCCAGTGGAGACATTTTTCACAAAGTTCTATGCAATTGTGGACTGTCTTGTCAGCATTTCCTTATTTTCTACAGTTATAAAAGTATTTGGACTCATTAGTACTGTTACCTCTTTAGTGCTGCAATCACACACACACACACACACACACACCCATCAAAGAGTCTATTGCTTTACATGGTGAACAGTATTTAGAAATGAAGATCTGGTTGCTAGGCATACTGGTTGCTACTGATATTTCATTATTTTCAACCCTTCCTGGCTGAGAGTTTTTATGATCAATGAACATTTCTACCTCCAAGCTAAAAGCAGACTTAATCATGAGACTTTCCTCATGTTATGACAGAAAATAGATACCTTACACATCTTGTGTAGCCTTCCTGTTATATTCTATAGCAAGACAAGCAGCTATCCACCACTTTGTAAGGATACTAGAGCAACTTTTTGTACTAATACAGGTAAGAGACTTCTAAAGAAGCAAATTTTAATAAATCTTTTCTGTAATCCCAGAAACAAATGAAGGTATGCTGGTTTGAACAACTATCATATAAAAAGAAGGAGTGAGGGCTGGGTGGTGGCCACCCAATTGAGTACACACGTCATAATGCACAAAGACCCAGGTTTGAGCCCCACCTACAGAATGAAAGCTCTGTGAGTGGTGAAACAGGGCTGCAGGTGTCTCACTGTATCTCTTCCTCTCTATCATCACCTCCCCTCTTGATTTCTGGCTGTCTCTATCCGATAAATAAATAAATAAAATGAAGGAATTTCTTGTGAGATCAAAGTTCGGATACATGACTAGAGTTGCTGTGTTCAGGAGCTTTGACATCACAGTAAGCAAAACTGCTGCTTTTATCTCAGTCAAGTAGGTCTTTAAATGGTGCAGCATTCTTTCTTTTCCTTTCATCTCAATGGAGGGGGGTTAATGGTCTTATGGCTGTTGACACATGGATACAATTTCTCATCACCCTGTGATAGTTGTCTGCAAAGTACTGTCACCCTCAATCTAACCATTAGATACATGCACTAGGACCCCCAAGCCAATACCCCACCCTCAGCTCCTACCCTTCCCTCTTTCCACAGTCCTTTACAATACACACAATTGCACAATCCTTGTGCAATACACCAAATCCCAGCAACAATGAGACACCACTTCACAACTGTGAGTATATTATACACCAGAAATGATAACAAAAACAAAAACAGGAGAGTTTGTAGGGGCAAAGGAAAACCCTCCTGCACTGCTGGTGGAATGTATATTGGTCCAACCACCATGGAGAGCAGTCTGGAGAACTCTCAGAAAGATAGAAGTGGACCTGCCCCATGACCACGCAATTCCTCTCTTGGGGATAGATCTAAGGAATTAAATACACCCATCCCAAAAGACCAGAGGCAACTTGTATTCATAGCAGCACAATTTGTAATAGGCAAAACCTGGAAGAGATCTAGGTGTCTGAAAACTTATGAGTGGCTGAGAAATTTATGGTATATATACACAATAGACTACTACTCAGCTATTAAGAATGATGAATTCACCTTCTTCACTTCATCTTGGATGGAGCTAAAAGGAATAATGTTAACTGAGCTAAGCTAGAGAAATAAGGATGAATATGGCATGAAATCACTCATAGACAGAAGTTGAGAAATAAGAACAGAAGGGAGTCGGGCTGTAGCGCAGTGGGTTAAGCGCAGGTGGCGCTAAGCACAAGGACCCGCATAAGGATCCTGGTTCAAGCCCTGGCTCCCCACCTGCAGGGGTGTCGCTTCACAAGCGGTGAAACAGGTCTGCAGGTGTCTATCTTTCTCTCCCTCTCTCTGTCTTCCCCCTCCCCTCTCCATTTCTCTCTGTCCTATCCAACAACAATGACAACAATAATAACTACAACAATAAAACAACAAGGGCAACAAAAGGGAATAAATAAATAAAAATAAATATTAAAAAATTTATTTTAAAAAAAAGAACAGAAAAGAGAAATTCAAAGTAAAATTTGAACTGAATTTGGAATATGGCACCAAAGTAAAGGACTCTGGGTGGGTGGAGGTCAGGGTGCTTTCAGGTCCTGGTTCATGATGGTAGAGGAGGACCTAGGCTGAAGGTGATAGAGTTTTGCAGAAAACAGAAATTTCACACATGTACCAACACTGTATTTACTGTAAACCATTAACCTTCCTAATAATAAAATAAAACAACCTAATTTTGTGTTCCAAAGGAGGCATATATATGCATTAGAGGAGATCTATGTGCAACTGTGCTCATAACAGCATAATTTCTAATCGGCCAAACTTGGAAGCAGTCTGATGTCCAACAACAGATGATGCCTACGAAAGTTGTGGTAGGAATATTCAATGGAATACTATTCATCTGTTAAAAATGAGGAATTCATCTCTTTTGTTTCATCTTGGATGGAGCTTGAAGGTAACATGTTAACCGAGATAAGCCAAAAAGAGAAGGAAGACTAGCAGATGATTTAACTCTAGTTGCTGCTACTATTGCTTCTTCTCCTTATCCTCCACCTCCACTTCTTCCTCCTCCTTCTTCTTCATCTTCTCCTTGTTTGATACCTTTGATTTCATTTATAGTTTTCTATGCCTCCCCCCATTTTATAAGTCAATTAATGCTTTACAGGCTACTGTCTAAACATGGGCTCCATTTCCCTGCTCTGCATCACAGACGTCTGGAAAATACTCTCACCCCTAACCTGGAAACCTCACCCACCTTTCCAACCCCATCTTATACTCTTGCCTAGAGCTTCTTGCTGTGATGATCTAACCGCCCCTACTCCAACTCATACCCTGTTTTCTCCCTTTTCTAACGCTGTCTCTGGAGTTCTCTCTGTGTGTGTGTGTGTGTGTGTGTACATGTGTGTGTGTGTGTGTACATGTGTTTGTGCACGCACACATGTGCAGTTGACTAGCATTCCTCCCTGTCTTCTGACTTGTCCCACTCAACATTTCACAACTTTATATTTACCAATTCTGTAAAAATTGATCATTTTTAGTATAATTCATCTTCTTGCTGAATGGCCTTTGGAGACTTAAGAGGAAGCCTGATATCTTCCATGTACATTGAACTCTGCTTCCTCCAGAAGTAACTGTATAGAGACTGAAAATTATCTTGAAAGAGGGAATTTATTTCTCTCTTAAAATGTTTTTATTCTCTTTATTCATTGAATAGAGACAGCCAGAAAGTAAGAGTATAGAGAGTATAAGGTTATAGAGAGGGAGAGAGACAAAGAGACACCTGCAGCACTACTTCACCACTCGTGAAGCTTTTCTCCTACAGGGGGGGATCAGGGACTTGAACCTGGGTCTTTGCATACTGCAACGTGTGCACTCCATCAAGTGAACCGCCACCCAGCCTCTATAACTTATTTATCAAAGATAATTTTAAGCCACACTGTTTGTTGTTTTGACTACCTATTTAGTGCCTATCATTCAGTTAGTATTTGCCACTTGATAAAGGTGTGAGATAAATTTCTCTATCTTCCTAGTATCTCATCAATAGATAGGTTAAAAGACCAATGACAATGCCCATCTATAAATCTTGGGAGTGCTATCACTGTAACTTTCACTTGATAAGATAATTTACTCATTACCAAAACATAGTCAGAGTGATTCATTTCACTATGTCCTTACTAGCCTAGTAAGAAAACCTGTATTCAAGGCATTTTAATGGAAAAACAAACAAACAAACAAAAAAACTAGGGAGGAAGGAAGGAAGGAAAACTTTACTCTTTTGAACTCCTTTCTTTTTGTAGGCATCAAATAACGCTGTAGTTAGGAATTATGATTTTATTCATTGTTCAATAATCAGTTTATAGATTACCCTTGCACCAGGACGGGGGAAATCAATCAACACATTGGACGGGGGAAATCAATCAACACATTGCAGTTCTTTTAGTTCTGGGATTGTGTTCCTGTTACTTATGGTGGTGCTAAGAGTTTAAACCTGGGCCTTGTGGTGCTTCAGGTGTGATCCCTTTGCATAATCATTAGACAGTCTCCCCAGTGCACTTGCAGTGCCGTTGCAGCATTTGGCAATTCTCTCTCCAGCAGGTGGAGGCTTGACCCTAGGCCTTGCATATGGAAGCATATGTTCTCTAATTTCAAGTATATATAAGTCAATAGTTTCTATGTTTGCACACTCACTGAAATTACTGGGTTATTTAATGGTTCCAAGTCATCCTCAGACGTTTATTAAACATCTTTGTGGGTTTTTAATACTTGTTTCAAAAATTATCTTTAACAAAAGGCATATTAATTATGACATTCATGAATCTAAGAAAACTGTTCTTCACATATATTTTCCTAGCATCAGTTCAACTGATAAGTCCTGAGCAGTGAGTTTTAAGTTAATCTTTGACACATGAGTGAAATGTTTACCTTTAAGGGGGCATGATGTTGTACTGCCATGCTTTCTCCTGATACCTGGTCATCTTCACTCTCACCAGAGTGGAATTAGCTATCTTGGACACTTACCTTGAAATATGTGTGTGTTGTGCTCAAGTCCAGAAGATAGTAAATTTGTCTTTGTCATTTTCTAGTTTATATTTCTTGTCACTGATCATTTCCACTAGTATGAAAATAGTTTAAATTTCTTATTTGTATAATATTTACAAGGTATTTTTAAAATATAGGTGTTGATGCATGCTCTGTAAACTGAAAATGTATTTTTTTAAATATTTTTAACCAACCAAAATCTCTTTAATTAGGTAGTCCTTTGATGAAGTTGTAAAAATAATTTCTGAAAATGCTGACATTTCTAATGTTATAAAGCTATTAAAAATCTTTGCAGAATAAATGCTTTGATTGGTAGTTCATGGATGGTGCCAAACATAGGACATTTCTAACTGTAAACAATTAGAAAAAGGGGAATTATTCCTATTATTTTCCTATTTTATAAAAGGAAAATCAGTGTCATAAATGAAATATCTTGAAATAATGTTTCTTTCTGTATAGGAAGTAGAAGTTTACATGTCAGTGAAAGCTGAAAACAATATCACAGAACTCAAAGACCATTTGATGAAGAAAACTATTTAAGAAAATAATTAGAAGTACTATCTGGATATGTATGTTTTATTTATAATCTTAAATCCTTTCCCACAGACTTTTTTTTAAATTAGTAGCTGATTACAGAAAAGTTTAATGCCTGATATGAAAATGACATATACCCAGAAGCATGAGATATCTTATGTTTTGTTTTAAATAAAAATATATACTGTTAGAGATCATACAAGAAATTTGCTCCAAATACTGTACATGCGAGAGAAGCCCGTGAGTTGGAGTAAAAATAGATCAGGACTTGAAAATTATTGAGCTTGGAATGATACATAAATAGTAGATTCTGATGTATGTCCATTTTTTCACAATAAAATGTATTAATTTCATGTGCATAGTATTATTAGCTTTTGTTCTTCCTGATGAATATGCCAAATTGTCTTTTAAAATAATTGTCCAATTGGTATGGATTAACAAATCATTGTCTCTCTCCAGTGGAGATTACAGAAGCCAGAACTCCTTCCTTCTGCACCCCCCCCCCCAAAAAAAATTTCATCCATACTCCCAGAGTGGGAAATGTTAGCAGCAAATGACCAGAGGGCTCTGAACCTCAGTTCCACTGAGACCCAGAGCTTTTGTGAACATGAACCTTTGTTTTGCCCCATCACTGAGAGAGAAGAGAATTTAGAGAAGAAGTGAGGAAGCCAGGCCTTGTTTCCCTTACTTGAGAGGGGGGAAGAAAAGAAAACCCACTCAGAATTTATAATAGGTGTGGTGTAGCAAGAAAATGAAGGCAGGACCTTAGAAATAAACAAAAATGGTCTGAATATGGGGTCATCTATCTTCTCCCATATGGCTCACATGTTTCTTTGGCATGTGCCTTTTCATTATCTCCATTAAAAGCTAAAAATATCTGAAAATGAAAGAGAGTCAAGGAGAGAGGGAGAGAGCGAGAGGGAAAGAGAGAGAGAGAAATATGGAGAGACAGAGAGAGGGAGGGAGGGAGAAAAAGTGAGAGAGAGGGAGAGAGGGAAAGTAAGAGAGCGAAAGAGAGAGAGAGAGACACACACAGAGAGAGAGAGAGAGAACACTCTTTGGGAAATACTTAGAGTAAGGAACAACAGAGGACTTTACCAATGGAATGAAAATCACTCAACTGGGGGGTTCCCGGAAGATGGTGGACTGAGAAGTTGCTAGTGGCTTGAGCTCTGACCACATCTTCTGGAAACGGTAGGATTCTCTGCCTTTAGTAGGCCAGTCAATAAGGGGTCCTATCAGTGACACCAAGGAGGTGACTATAACTTAATTTGGGTTAAAATATAGAGTATGAAAAATGGGGGAAAAATTTTCTCTTTCTTTTAAATTATTAAGCACATTCCCCCCGCCCCCCATAACCAGTCCCTAGGGAATGGCGCCTAGCAGGCTCCACTGCTGAGCCCCTTTCTTTACCAAAATTCCTGTCCCACCAGGGAGTATCATTCATTCTAAGTCTATACCCTTCTGAAACCTCTGGCCTTTTTTCTTTCTAAGTAGCCAACCGCCCCCACCTCACCCCACATAGCAAATTAAATTATAAATAAATAAATAAATAACTCCTTTCACCGCTCTTTTATGACTGCTCTTTTTCTTATCTTTTTCATTTTTCTCTCTCTCTTTCTTTTCTTTTTTTCTTTTTCTCATTCTTGTCATCCTTTATTCCTTAATCCTACAGATTCCAAAGTCACAGGCCCCTTCCCCCACATCACCAAACAGTGTGCTTTTTGAATTCACTGATACACATTTGGGAATTATTTGGGGGAAGAATTCTGACTCAGAGTTGGAGGCTCACTGCCAGTATCTCTGCTCAACATCCCTTCCTCCTTTAGCTACCCCAGGAATATACAGAGGATAGTAGATCTCTATAACTGTATATTTCAGCTCTCACTATTTGCAGATGATATGATAGTATACATAGAAAAACCTAAAGAATCCAGCAGAAAACTACTGGAAGTTATTAGGCAATATAGCAAGGTATCAGGCTACAAAATCAATGTACAAAAATCAGTGGCATTTCTTTATGGAAACACTAAATCTGAAGAAGAAAACATCCAGAAATCATTCCCATTTACTGTTTCAGCAAAATCAATCAAATACTTAGGAAGTGAAAGACCTGTATGCTGAAAACTATGAGTCACTACTCAAGGAAATAGAAACTGATACCAAGAAATGGAAAGATATCCCATGCTCATGGATTGGAAGAATAAATATCATCAAGAGCCACATACAAATACAAATTTAATGCAATAGCGATCAAAGTTCCACCAAGCTTCTTTAAGAGAATAGAACAAACATTACAATCATTTATCTGGAATATTAAAACACCTAGAATTGCCCAAACCATCTTGAGGAAAAGAAACAGAAATGGAGGCATCACACTCCCAGACCTTAAACTATATTATAAAGCCATCATCATCAAAACAGCATGGTACTGGAACAAAAATAGGCACAGAGACCAGTGGAACAGAATTGAAAGCCCAAAAATAAATCCCCACACTTATGGATATCTAATCTTTGATAAGGGGTCCCAAAAGATTAAATGGAAAAAGGAGGCTCTCTTCAATAAATGGTGCTGGGAAAACTGGGTTGTAACATGCAGAAGAATGAAATTGAACCACTTTAAATCACCAGAAACAAAAATCAACTCCTGGGGAGTCGGGCTGTAGCGCAGCGGGTTAAGCGCAGGTGGCGCAAAGCACAAGGACCGGCATAAGGATCCCGGTTCGAACCCCGGCTCCCCACCTGCAGGGGAGTCGCTTCACAGGCTGTGAAGCAGGTCTGCAGGTGTCTGTCTTTCTCTCCTCCTCTCTGTCTTTCCCTCCTCTCTCCATTTCTCTCTGTCCTATCCAACAACGACAACAACAATAATAGTTACAACAATAAAACAACAAGGGCAACAAAAGGGAATAAATAAAATAAAAAAATAAAAAAAAAATCAACTCCAAATGAATCAAAGACCTAGATGTCAGACCAGAAACAATCAAATACTTAGAGGAAAACATTGGTAAAACAGTTTCCCACCTACACCTCAAGGACATCTTTGATGAATCAAACCCAATTGCAAGGAAGATTAAAGCAGAATCAAACCAATGGGAATACATCAAATTGAAAAGCTTCTGCACATCCAAAGAAACTATTAAACAAACAGAGAGACCACTCACAGAATGGGAGAAGATCTTCACATACCAGACATCAGACAAGAAACTAATCACCAAAATATATAAAGAGCTCAGCAAACTTAGCACCAAAAAAGCAAATGTCCCCATCCAAAAATGGGCAGAGGATATGAACAAAACATTCACCTCAGAGGAGATCCAAAAGGCTAACAAACATATGAAAAACTGCTCTAGGTCACTGATTGTCAGAGAAATGCAAATTAAGACAACACTAAGATACCACCTCACTCCTGTAAGAATGGCATACATCAAAAAGGACAGCAGCAACAAATGCTGGAGAGGTTGTGGGCACAGAGGAACCCTTTTACATTGCTGGTGGGAATGTAAATTGGTCCAGCCTCTGTGGAGAGCAGTCTGGAAAACTCTCAGAATTCTAGACATAGACCTTCCATATGACCCAGTAATTCCTCTCCTGGGGTTATACCCCAAGGACTCCATAACACCCAACCAAAAAGAGGTGTGTACTCCTATGTTCATAGCAGCACAATTCATAATAGCTAAAACCTGGAAGCAACCCAGGTGCCCAACAACAGATGAGTGGCTGAGAAAGCTGTGGTATATACACACAATGGAATACTATGCAGCTATCAAGAACAATGACCCCACCCTCTCTGACCCATCTTGGACAGAGCTAGAAGGAATGATGTTAAGTGAGCTAAATCAGAAATATAAAGATGAGTATGGGATGATCCCACTCATCAACAGAATTTGAGGAAGATCTGAAAGGGAAACTAAAAGCAGGTCCTCACCAAATTTTAAGTAGGGCACGAAAGTAAAAACCCTGTGGTGAGGGGTAGACATGCAGCTTCCTGGGCCAGTAGGGGGTGGGAGTGGGTAGGAGGGATGGGTCACAGTCTTTTGGTGGTGGGAATGGTGTTTACGTACACTTCTATTAAAATGTAGTCATATAAATCACTAGTTAATTAATACGAGAGGGGGAAAATTAATTGTATGTCTCGAGTTTTTCAAAACACAAACTGAATATTTTTAATATATAGGCTGTGTAATTGATATGCAGACTCTCTCAAAAGCCTAGATCAAGTAGATCAGAAGCAACCGATAGCACAGCTATATACAAGATACTGGGTACTGTACAGCAAACCCTAACAAAAGGACTTTTCAAAGGTAGTTAACCCAATTACCAAATAATGTGATGATAACATTAACTATCGATTGTCTTTTTGAACCCTAAGAGAGCAGGAACCTCACATCTCCACTTTAGAGCCTCTACTTCCCCCAGTCCTGGAACCATTGGATAGGGCCCACTTTCTGTATGCCTTTTCCAATCCATATCAAATAATATTGCATCTGCCATTCACAACCTAACCGACACAACGATTGCCACCTCAACATGTTTCACTTCAGACTGTGTCCAGAGACTTCACGTGTGGAATGACAACCCTTCAGCTTCATTACTCGGATGAAACCTTTCCTTTCATAGTATACTCTAATTCCATCTCAGGTGGTTCACTTTCTAACAAAGTCCCAAAACCTAGATATACACCAGTTTCTGTGATAGCCAGCATATGTTCACACGTATCCATAAACTACTTCAAAATATATACCTGAAAGCAGAAGTACACTAGAGTTTGCAGTGAGTACCCCCCTAACACTTCCTCTCCACTATTCCAAACTTTGGGTCCATGATTGCTCAACAATTTGTTTGGCTTCGTATGTTAACTCTCTTTTCAGTCACCAGGTTCCAGATGTCATCAGGATGCCGGCCAGGCTTCCCTGGACTGAAGACCCCACCAGTGTGTCCTGGAGCTCCGCTTCCCCAGAGACTCATCCTACTAGGGAAAGAGAGAGGCAGACTGGGAGTATGGACCGACCAGTCAACACCCATGTGCAACGGGGAAGCAATTACAGAAGACATACCTTCTACCTTCGGCAACCCACAATGACCCTGGGTCCATCCTCCCAGAGGGATAGAGAATGGGAAAGCTATCAGGGGAGGGGGTGGGATTTGGAGATTGGGTGGTGGGAATTGTGTGGAATTTTACCCCTCCTACTCTATGTTTTTTTAAATTAATCCTTTCTTAAATTAAAAAAAAAAAGAAAATCACTCAACTGTCATTTGAGTCTTAAGAATAGAAGAAAAGTGGTTGGGGAGATGGCTTAGTGGTTAAAGCATTGGACTCTCAAGCATAAGAAAAGAAGAAGATGATGAAGAATTAGGAGGAGAAGAAAGAGAAGGAAAGGAGAGCAGTTGGAGACGAAAAGAAGTCAGGATCATTGTCATCCAGTGGAGTAGTACTGAAACATTAAAAAAAAAAACTATATCCTGTCTTTGGGATTTTGGTTGATGAGTATAAGATGACACAATATCACAGAAAACAAGGGAATCTATCTTCATCTTCAGAAAGAAAATAAGGAAGGAATGGAGGTAATGGAGGGAGGGTGGGAGGGATCACAGATTATTTTCCTGCAGTGGAACAAACTCCAGCAGTGTCACACAAAAGACTCACTTGTAGTGGATGTTAATAAAAACAGTTAAATTATCAACGGGCCTACTGAACTATATTTTGTCTAGAAACAAACTATAAATCGTGTTTATCTGAAATATAATCAGGACAACATTCCCATGAAAATACTAATGTTTCCAGACATCATGTGGAAAGGATACAAGTGGCATTTAATTTAACTTTGGCAGAGTTTGGTACCAAGTGTGAATGAGCTGGATGGCTTCCTGTTTGTTGGAACTTCTCCTGCCACAAATTTTGCTATATGTGCAAAATATCAGTTTTCTGTGTGGCTTTAAAGACTCTGAAACACCACAGGTATAATACATATATATTATATATAATATATATAGATAGATATAGATATAATTGTCCAGGGTTATTTCTGGGGCTTAGTGCCAGCATTATGAATTCACAGCACTAGTGGCCCTTTTATCCCCTTATTATTTCACAGGATAGAGAAAATTTGAGAGGGCAGGGGTGATAGGAAAAGGGAAAGAAAGACACCTACAGACCTGCTTAACCACGGGTGAAACTTCCCCCTGAAGATAGAAGTGGGGGCTGAAACCTAGATCTTTGCCATGTGTGATGTGTGCCATTGGTCAACACAGAATAAGTCATACCAGTTCTTTTCAGAAGAAATCACAGAGAACTCAGGGGAAAAACATGCAGACTTCATCTGGTTTTATCCTTAGGAAAACTTAGTACAAGTGTTCCATTATGGGATTTTTTTTTCTGCAAGGTCCCATATGGATTAAAATTTGTTGTCCTTTTTGATATTTAATTGTCAGTACTGTGACTAAAACACATGTGTGTCCCTAAACTGAGTAAAGAAAACTATATGACAGATGTCAGAGATGTAGATGATGCAGACAAGAAAGATGGAGATGATAGAGATGAAAGACATGCCGATGATGGGCATGGAGATGATGCAGATGACAAACAAAAGGATGAAGCAGATGATGAAGAAGCAGACATTGCAGATATGGAGTAACAGAAGATGCAGATAATGGCGATGCCATTGATGCAGAAGAAGGAGAAGGAGATGATGCAGACGGCGGGGGGGCTGATGATGCAGAAGAACGAGATGGAGATGAGGCAGATGGCGGGGATACAGGTGATGCAGAAGAGCAAGCTGGAGATGATGCAGATGGTGGGGATACAGGTGATGCAGAAGAACCAGATGGAGATGATGCAGATGGTGGGGATGCAGGTGATGCAGATGAATCCCCGTAATCCCTGCCATCTGCCTCATCTCCATCTTGCTCTTCTGCATCATCGGAATTCCCGCTATCTGCATCTTCTCCATCTCTTTCTTCTTCACTATCCCCTTCTCCGCCATCTGCATCATCTCCATCTCGTTCTTCTGCATCACCTGTACCCCCTCCATAGGCAACATCTCCACCTTCCTCTTCTGCATCACCTGTATCCCTGCCATCTGCATCATCTCCATCCCGCCCTTCTGCATCACCTGAATCCCTGCCATCTGCATCTTCTCCATCATCTGCAGGATCACTCACAGAAGTAGCACCAAAGCCAACAACTCTGATGGAGAAAGTGATGGAAGTGGGTGGAGAGGTACTTGGAGTCGCAGTGCAAGATGATGGAAAATCTGGATGTGGGAGTGTTTGACAGACACCTGTCATGGACAGATTATAATTTGTACTTTTGTGTCAACAAATGCCATGTAAGCAAATATTCCTCCCAGTAACATTATGTAAAAAAAAAAAAAGTAGCAATAAACATGAGTTATAAGGAAGGCATTTGTTAGTTTGAAATAACTTTGCATAGTTGAGTCACAGAAAAGGAGGAAGACAATATTAGGATGGCATTTGCAACCTTGAAGGAAAGATGGAAATGACTAATAATGAACAGCAAGGATTTATTTCTTTATTTTCCCTTTTGTTACCCTCGTTTGTTTTTTTATTGTTGTGGTTATTATTGTTGTTATTGATGTCGGTTCATTGTTGGATAGGATAGAGAGAAATAGAGAGAAAAGGGGAAGACAGAGGGGGAGAGAAAGACACCTGCAGACCTGCTTCACCACCTGTGAAGTGACTCCCATGCAGGTGGGGAGCCATGGGCTTGAACTGGGATCATTCTTCCTGTCCTTGCGCTTTGTGCCACATGCACTTAACCTGCTTTGCTACAGCCCAACTCCCTTACAGCAAGGATTTTAAGATATTCAAATTGCTAGGGGCCAAGAGATAGCTTAACTGGCCTGTTGTGTGTATGGCTCTATGAAATAAAGAAATAAAAAATGTTGACCTGGGAGTAGTAAAATTGTGAATGTTTGGTCCTGGCCTAGGAAAAAGAAAAAGTCAAAAAAAAAAAAAAAACTGTATCACTATTTCCTGTCCTCTATATTTTGTAAAAGGCAAAATTCATTTTATCATCATTGTTCTGTGACACTGATTTTCTTCAAAGTATTACTGATGATGTTTGAACCACAGAGAGTGCCACACAATTAAAGACTGCAAAACTGAATCAAAACCTAGAATATTTGTCAAGGTTTCTACATCAAGAGAAACAGTTACCACCCTTTGCATCTAGTGACTCAAAAGCAGGACGGAAAGTGTAAGTATGTTGTAGTAGAAATAAAGATAGTTTCAACGATGATCTTATAGGATATTTTCCTATGGGGAAACTAGAGTAGACTAACCAGAGTCTGAATACCATATGTGATTGGTTAAGGAAACGCTACTTGTACTCAAGTTAACCTGGTTAACTCGGGGAAAAAAAGAGCAAAAAAGGTAGGAAAACAGATAATTCTTTACCCGGTTCTATTTCAGCTCTAATGTTAGGGGAAGATGATTAGAGAACCCTGATTCCAGTTACACTATTTACATCCAGGAATCTTTGTTCACCATTTGACTGAGAAAGGACAGAAAATCTAAAGACAGAACATCTATAAGTTGTAATAGGTGTGGTTGTGGCTTGGAAAGGAAGTGAAGGCTGGAATTTAGTCTAAAAAAGTCAGTCCCATTACATGCTGGGGGTTTTGAGCTCTGACTGCCAATCAACATGTAAGTATTCAGTGCCATCATCTCTGTCTTACTGCCCATATGTACGTCAGTGTGTGTGCTCTCACTTTTCCTGCAAAAAGCTTAAAATTCCTGCAAATCAGGCTTTTCTTTTCAATCCTTTGTTGAGTTTAAATAGGACAAATCGACCACATAGGCATCAGCCATTTTGGTGCCTCTTTTTCCCACTCCGTTAATGCTAAGGTTGGGGGCTTGGCTACCTGAGAAGATTACTAAAGAGACTGTGGCTTAAAGTCCTTTTGTCACTTATAATTTGTGTATTTATTCTCTTAGCCCTGATCTGTCTTCCTCCCTCGCTCTATCTTACATTTTCAATTTTCTCTCCCTATCTTCCTATTCTTTTTGTTTTTTTCTTTTCAACTTTTTAAAAAAATATTTATTTATTTCCTTTTGTTGCCCTTGCTGGTTTATTTTTTTTATTGTTGTAGTTATTATTGTTGTCGTTGTTGGATAGGACAGAGAGAAGTGGAGAGAGCGGGAAGACAGAGAGGGGGAGAGAAAGATAGATACCTGCAAACCTGCTTCACCACTTGTGAAGCGACTCCCCTGCAGGTGGGGAGCCAGGGGCTCTAACTGGGATCCTTATGCTGGCCCTTGTGCTTTGTGCCACCTGTGCATAACCTGCTGTGCTACTGCCTGACTCCCTCTTCATTTATTCTTTCATTTACTTTTGTCTTTGCAAAACTTATCTAGCTGCCTCTTTATTGTTCATCTATGTTACAAAACCTGTATTAAGAGGTAAGATTTATTCACATGAAATTATTTTCTAATTATTTAAAGTAATTTTGAGATGGAGTAGTTAGTATAAGCCAAAAAGATATACTAATTATAAAAGTAGAGTTAAATTTTAACTGTGAAAATAACACCATTAAAACTGATGATAATTTGATACCTCTTATACTTGCCAAAAGTCTCACAGTACTATTAGGCAGATTAGAAAAAATATCACATCTAATGTAAATCCAAACAACTTTCCTGTGCAAGTACAAATAAAAAATTACCAACTTTGACAGAAGTTTATGAGGTAGGTTTCACACGCTGTGGCTATGAGGGGTTACTGTGCTAAGTTGGTACTGTCAAGTAGACTCCAGAAAAACTAGTCTTTATAGATGGAATAATATATTTTAAAATACAATAGCATTAAGAATCAAGCAAATTAAAGGCATAATTAAGAACTTTGATGTGTAAAGAGGTTTTTTTTTTTTGCATTCAAAATGTTGTAATAGGAATCAGAGAGAGTTCAGTAGGTAGGATGCAGGCTTTGGGTTGGTACAGTTCAGGTTTGAGTCTCTGCACTACAGGAGAGTGGCATGGTGGCATCAGAGGTGTCTCCAAAAATATAATGACTATACCTTTCTCTTTCTTCATATGAATGAAAAAGGTGGTCAGGGAATCCTTGGGAGAAAAAAGAAGAGGAGGGGGAAGGGAGTGGGAGAGAGAAGGAAAGGGAACAAGAAGCTGAGTCAATCTTTCAATAGACATTGCTTCATGGTTAGGAACTGGTCTTTGTTCTTTAGGCACCTGACATGCCTTTTTAAACCAGAGAATTAGTATGATTTGACATTTTTAGTTCTTTAAAAAGTTAACCTGAGGGAGTCAGGTGATAGCACAGTGGGTTAAGCGCATGTGTTGCGAAGCAAGGACCTGCTCCCTACCTTCAGGGGCATCCCTTCACAGGTGGTGAAGCAGGTCTGCAGGTGTCTGTCTTTCTCTCCCCCTTTCTGTCTTCCCCTCCTCTCTCCATTTCTCTCTGTCCTATGCAACAAGGACAACATCAACTACAACAACAATAATAACTAAAAAACAACAAGGGAAACAAAAGGGAATAATAAATACAAATAAATATTTTTAAAAAGTTAACCTGAATGGGGGCTGGGTGGTGGTGCAGCTTGTTAAGTGCATACATTAGTGTTCACAAGAACTTGGCTGGGTTCAAGCCCCCACTCCCCATCTTCAATGTTGTAGGTGTCTGTCTCCCTCTTTATCTCCCTTCCCCTAAATTTCTCTCTGGCCTATAAAATAAAGTTAAAAAATATATTTTTAAAAATCTAACCTGAATGAAAAGCTATTCTCTGCCTGTAAAAAAAACTTAGAAAACTGAAATATTTCATAGAAGGAATAAGAGGAAACTCTGAACTATGACATTGTTGAAGGGATCTTCAGGAGGTGAGAAGGTAGGGATACAGAGCTGTGGTGGTGGGTATGGTGTGGAGCTATATTGTAATATCATAATCTTGTAACCTAATGTAATCACAAAGAATTTAAAAACATAAATACAATTAATTAAACAATATAAATAAACTTTTTGAAAGGGGAACGGAGGTTAGGGGGTCAGCTTAGTGGTTTGGAATACTGCACTTGCAGGGCCCAGGTTTGAGGTGCCATATATTCTGGTGTCCTGGTTTCTATAACATGAAAAATAATATATAAAGTTTTCTGGGGAAAAAATGGCAAGGTGAATCATGTACAAAATGACACACTTAAGATAGAATGTTGAAGACATGTTAACTAAGTTGATATGCAGAAACAGAGAAGTGTTAATAGGTCATAGTTTACTATTTTTTAAAATTTTAAATATTTATTTACTCCCTTTTGCCCTTGTTGTTTTATTGTTGTAGTTATTAACTGTTGTTGTTGCCGATGTTGTTGTTGGATAGGACAGAGAGAAATGGAGAGAGGAGGGGAAGACAGAGAGGGGGAGAGAAAGATAGACACCTGCAGACCTGCTTCACTGCTTGTAAGGTGACGCCCCTGCGGGTGGGGAGCCTGGGGCTCAAACCCTAATCTTTGTGCAGGTCCTTGGGCTTTGCGCCATGTGCGCTTAACCTGCTGCACTACCACCCGACTCCTCTATAGTTTTCTATTTCTAATGAATAGCAACTAGTAACTAAAACTGGTAACATAGGGGGCCAGGTGGTAGCACAGTGGGTTAAGCACACATGGCGTGAAGCACAAGGATCAGAGTAAGGACCCCAGTTCGAGTTCCTGGCCCTCCTCCTGCAGGGTCTGTAGGTGTCTATCTTTCTCTCCCCTCTGTCTCCTCTCCTTTCTCAATTTCTCTCTGTCCTATTCAACAACAACATCAATGGCAACAATAACAATAAGGACAACAAGGGCAACAAAATGGGAAAAAATGGCTTCCAGGAGCATGGATTTGTAGTGCAGGCTCTGAGCCCCAGAGATAACCCTGGAGGCAAAACAAAACAAAACAAAAACTGGTAACATAATCTTAGAATGAACAAGTTGTGTATAGAGGGGATGGAGAATGAAAAAAAAAGAGGGTGACCAGGTATTGGTGCACCTGGTTGAGCACACACATTATCATGTGCAAAGACCCAGGTTCAAGCCCCTGTTCTCCACCTGCAGGAAGGAAGCTTCACAAGCAGTGAAGCAGGGCTGCAGGTGTCTCCTTCCTTCTCTCCCTCTTTATCTCCCTCCCCCATCTTGATTTCTCTCTGTCTCTATCCAAAATAAAGAAAAAAGAAAAATAGACTAGCATTTAAAGAAAATTAGTAAAAAAAAAAAAAAAAAAAAAGAGAGAATGGAAGAAAGTGCATACTGAATTATTTTTGGATTACATTTGTAGAGCTTTACAGTTTGGAAATGCAGGTTTGGTATTCAGAAAATGCAAATGATTTATATAAGAATTCAAATAATTATTTGAATCTTGTGTCATCTTAGAATGGAATTTTAGAGGACAAGTGAAGCTTTTGATTTATAAGATCATTGGTGACCTTACTAAGTGTTTGCAGTGGTACTTGATTGTAAGACCAGCATTAGCAAAAGAATAGCTAAAATAGAATTTTCATAGCATGTAAAACAATTTACTGTGAGAAACACAGTAATTTGAAAATCCCCATGCCCTTGTTTTCACATATAAAAATAGTTAAAATAGGGGAGTCGGGCTGTAGCGCAGCGGGTTAAGCGCAGGTGGCGCAAAGCACAAGGACCGGCATTAAGGATCCCGGTTCGAACCCCGGCTCCCCACCTGCAGGGGAGTCGCTTCACAGGCGGTGAAGCAGGTCTGCAGGTGTCTATCTTTCTCTCCTCCTCTCTGTCTTCTCCTCCTCTCTCCATTTCTCTCTGTCCTATCCAACAACTACAACAATAACTACAACAATAAAAAAAAAAACAAGGGCAACAAAAGAGAATAAATAAATTAAATAAATATCAAAAAAATAGTTAACATTTACTCTTCCTTTTATCTCTTCAAAAGAAATAACAAATATATAGATATATATATATTTGTATATATATATATATTATATTATATATATATTATATATATATATTATATATATAATATATATATAATATATATATATTATTTATATATATATAAATATATAACAAATAGTCCTTTTAGGCTATTTATACTGGAGTGTTAAGTAAGAGCTAAACTATATTAGTTTTGTTTTACAATTATCTCTAGTTTACCTCGAGCATAAATAAAATACAAATATTCTGGTATGTATTTGATTTATTCTTACATTTATTATTATTTTTTAATCTGATGCTCAGCTTATGAGTTTCTTGTAATTCAAAAACACTTGTCCTACATGTATTCTGAAAAGGTGAGATTTTGAAAATCCCTGACAAGAAACTTGGCAGAGAACTCTTTGAGCTTGCCTCAGGTAAATGCATCATAACTGAATAATAACTTGTCTGCTTCTTGCAAATTGAAGAGAGCAGCATGCAATGATTTTCAATGCCTCGAATGTGCCAGATAAGAATCTGCAGATATTATACTTTCTAAGTACTCTAATCAGCAGAGGAAAAAAAAAACTCCAAGAAAAGCAGAAACATTATTAATATGCTTTTTTTCTGGAAAAAAAAGTAAATTTATTGTGTGAAAACAGCTAGTAACACCCTTCTCACTTTGTATTAATGACCAGCAATGTAAATGCCTGAAGCATTGCTTTCAGGCTTTGATAGTTCTGAAATACAACATTAAGTCTTAACAATGAAAGAAATGGCTGCTTTTGCTCCATAAAGATTAGTGATGCTATTTAAGATAATGATGCAGGAACATAGCCAATAGCTTTCTCCCATCTAGGAGGATTTGGAGAGTCTTTCTCTTGGGACTCATCAATAAAACATTGAATTCAGCTTCATTTTGGCATAATCTTATAAAGAGTGTAGTTTTAATACAAAGTAAAGAATATAATATGAAAAGAAGGACAAATGTACACTGCAAATCAAAAGGCACAGAATGGAGTGATTCAGGGAAGGAGAGACTTTTATGTGACAAATTAGAATTAGGGAACCATAGCTTTCATTTAGGAGTTGTATTTTCCAGTAGCTGTGTTAAAACACTTAGATAAGAAATTATTTTCTGAAGTAAAACTTTTTAAATGAATGCTTCTTTTTAAAACAGATACATGTGACGATATACCTAGAAGTATAGGTCATAAAATAGTCATTGGTTAAATCTAACTGAATCTAAAAAAATACATATTGGATTATTGGATAAGTGCACTGAAAAATTGATGTTGGATATGGAAGGCATCTAGTAGTTGTTCTAGTATGTCCTGGAAGTAAACTATAATTTCCCAGTACACTTCTGTGAAGACAATTATAGTAATCATTAGAAAAATATTACCTTAAGTGTGTATATTTGTGATAAGGATGGTTAAATACTAGTGAGCTAAGCATTCAATTCCTAAAGGAGTTAGAGAAACAAATAGAACCAAAAGAATTAAAGTCACAAAAACACTGAACTTATTAAACAAAACGCATAAACTAAGGGAATGCTGTGTTGGGGGATGCTAGCTGGTACAGTATACAAGTTGTGTGCTTGAGGCCTCATGTTTTATCTCAGAACCACATAAACCAAACCTGAATGGCTCTCTGGTTTCTCTCAATCTCTGCTATAAAAATTAAGTGGGGAAAGTTTCCTCCCTGTCTCTCTCTCTCTCTTTCAGGTCAACATGTCTCTAGAGTATATATTTTCTTCTCTTTGCTATCTCTACTTTGTTTTAATAAATTCTCACCTGCCTGGGGTAAAAAATTAATGAATATACCATTATCAAAGGAAAACAAATGGGGCCTGGTGGTGTTTGACTCAGTAGAACTCAAATGTTCCTATCTATAAGGACCTAAATTGCATACTCCAGGTTTCCACCTGCAAGGAGGAGCTTCTCAAAGGGTGGAGCAATACTGCACCAAGTTCTACCAGGATTAGTGGAACAGCTCAGACAACAACTAATGCCACCTGTGTATCCTGTGTACCGATTAAAAATAATAATGCAATGAGATATGAGAAAAAATAAGAAAGGCAGCCATTTTGATAGTAAAATTATTAGGTTGCTAGAAGCCATTGTAGCAAGTTGAGGTCCAGATCTTAGCACTAATAAAATCACATTACACTGAGAATAGGGGCAGGAGAAAAGGTCTCAACAGCCATGTGGTGTAAGTCAGCTTCTGCCATATGTCTTTGACCACCTGGTCAACAAATCAATATCCAAAGCTCACACATCCCCAAAGACAGACTCTTTTTTTTTAAATTTTTTTATTTATAAAAAGGAAACATTGACTAAACCATAGGATAAGAGGGGTACAACTCAACACAATTCCCACAACCAGAACTCTATATCCCCTCCCCTCCCTGATAGCTTTCCTATTCTTTAACCCTCTTGGAGTATGGACCCAAGGTCATTGTGGGATGCAGAAGGTGGAAGGTCTGGCTTCTGTAATTGCTTCCCCACTGAACATGGGCATTGACAGGTCGATCCATATTCCCAGCCTGTCTCTCTCTTTCCCTAGTGGGGAAGGGCTCTGGGGAAGTGGAGCTCCAGGACACATTGGTGGGGTCATCTGTCCAGGGAAGTCTGGTTGGCATCATGCTAGCATCTGGACCCAGGTGGTTGACAAGAGAGTTAACATACAAAGCCAAACAAATTGTTAACCAATCATGGATCTAAAGGCTGTAATAGTGCAGAGTTGGGGGGCCCTCAGTTTTGTGGATAGCTAGGAGGCATATTTTAATTATATTCCAAAGGGCCGGTGGCTATTTCAGTGGTTTTTTTTTTTTTTTTTTTTTTTTTTGCTGTTGTTTTGCCAGAGCTTGAAATCTGATATGCAGGTGGATCCAAATTATTGTCTGGGAAGGTGGTGTCATGGCTGGCAGAAAGACCAGAAAGCTGGATGAGGGAAGAGAACAGCTCCTAAATATGGGAAAGGTATATAAATATTGTTGACTGTAAACCCCATCGATTTGATGTGATCTGGGGCCCATATTCAGCTTGGCTCTGTGACTTCTGCATCCCTGTAGATCTGAACTCACATTCTGTGGTCATAAGTAGGAACATTCCAAGTTGCCCCAATATCAGGACCCATCTTCCTCAGGTGTAGCATAGAGTATGTTATCCAGCCTCCCTTCGGAGGATGGAACATTCTCTACCATTGTTGATCCAAGTTGAGGGCAAGGTCCTATGGCGGTGCACAAAGGGGTCTATTGTGTTGTTCCTGCTAGGAATGAACTGTAAGAATGGAGAGAGGGATTTATTCAAGGTCGAGGCCTATCATGTCTGTTTGGGAATCTCAGGACCCCCTGATTAGGGCCCAGCTGATGGGGTGGCCTGATAGTGACTAAAGAGTCATTGTTAAAGTATGTTATTCTCTTGCCCTTATTCAGCTTTTGTAGTCCTTGCTTTGACAATGTTAGTTTTGGAGTGAGTGAGAGAACTGTAATAGGAAGTAGGTGTGGAGGGTATCTAAGTAGACACTATTTCATTATGAACTTTATACTGACTCACTACAGACTAATGTGTATTTTTTACTCTCAGATATATATTTTGCCCTAATTTATGGATACATGTGAACATATGCTCTATCTCATGGGACCTGGTCTATATCTAGGTTTTGGGACTTTGCTAGGAAGTGAACTGCCTGGATTGGAATTAGAGAATACTATGAAAGGAAAGGTCTCACCTGATTAATGAGGGTGAAGGGTTGACATTCCATGCCTGACATCTCTGGACACAGTCTGAATTGAAGCATGCTGAGGTGGTACTCTTTGCATTGATTAGGTTGGGAACAGCAGATGCAATATCATTTGGCATAAATTGAGAGAAGCACACAGGAAAATGAGCCCCAACCTAGAGGTTCCAGGACTTGGGGGAATATAGACTCTATAGAGGAAGTGGGAGGTTCCTGCTGCCTTAGGGTTTAAGAAGACAATAGATAGTTATTGCTATAATGACATTATTTGGCAATTGGATAAACTTTGAAAAATCCCTTTGTTAGGATCTGCTGTATCATACACAGTATCACCATATTTTATGCCCTTTGACATTATTTGTATATAGTTGTACCACCGGTTGTTTCTGTTCTCCCTGGTCTAAGCTTTTAAGAGAGTCAACATATCAAAGACTAAGCCTATGTATTAAAAAGACTCAGTCTGGGAGTCGGGCGGTAGCGCAGCAGGTTAAACGCACGTGGCGCAAAGCGCAAGGACCAGCGTAAAGATCCCAGTTCGAGCCCCCAGCTCCCCACCTGCAGGGGAGTCTCTTCACAGGCGGTGAAGCAGGTCTGCAGGTGTCTGTCTTTCTCTCCCTCCTGTCTTCCCCTCCTGCCTCCATTTCTCTCTGTCCTCTCCAACAACGACAACAATAAAACAACAAGGGCAACAAAAGGGAATAAATAAATAAATAAAATCTTAAAAAAAAAAGACTCAGTCTGTGATATAAAAGGTTTAAGACATTAAATCAATTTTTCCCCTCTCATAGTAATTAAATAGTGATTTATATGACTACAGATTGATAGGAGTGTACATAAACACCATTCCCACCACCAAAAGACTAGAACACAGTATGTACTCAAAGAGAAACTCTGGAGATGCTAAGAAGTCCAGCTTTCTGGATTCCTGTAAAGTGAGTATATTCATCATGTCATGTGCATATCTGACTTGTTGGCAATTTGTCCTAAGACAAGGAGAAAAGATGGCTTAGGGAATCTGTTAAGAGATCTTTTTAACATGCCACAATAACCAAACATTCAAAATGTTCTGTAAAGTGGGACGAGTAATGCAGACTGAATGAATTATGTCTCCTACAGATATTGTAGTGTGGTAAGGAATCCCTCGACTTAATGAGTGGCTTTGGACTGGAAACAGTGATGCTAAATGGTCTGGTCTCTGATTTCACAAGGTTCTTGCATTTACCATTGAGATTTATATTTCCTCTCACTTTTCTCTTCTTTTTACTTCCATTCTTAGGCAGACATACCCAAGCAGCAGCGGTAACTAGATGTAATTATTTTAATTGTTTCCATGCAATAAAGCTGTTAAAAGCCATTTTAATTTTTACCAGCAAATGGGTTTTATTGCAAAGTCATACTGTTGCTCATAGCTATCCATTGTAATGGGTACTTGGAAAAGTATTTTAATCTGGATGATTATGTCTCCTTTCTCCACTGTATGCCTAGCCAAGTGTTTCAGTTTTGCCACAGGATAACAAAAGAAATACAAACAGGGGCAATTAAAAGATATGAATAATACTAACACTTGCTTATTATCTTCCAGGTACCACTGAAACTGCCCTGGACATTAAATGGTAATGATGCAGTTACAATTACATGCCAATCAGGATAATTCCTGAGGAAGCACAGAGACATTTTTTTTCCAGGCTCTGAAGGCTTTTCTATTTCATTATTGGATTTGGAAAACAAAGCATCTGTCCCTAGAATTGTCTCTGTGGTAAAATGTGAGTTGGGCTGCTGCAAACACTCAGCACATAGGAGCTAAATTTTGCTGTTGTTGTTCGCTGTATGGAGGAAGTCAAGCCTATGTTCCCAATGCTACTGTATAATAGTATTCTTTCTCATTGCTCCATTCTTTCTTTCTTTGAGATGTATGACTTTTTTCTATTTATTTTATTTTTTAATCATTTTATTGGGGTGTTAGTGGTATACAGTACAGTTTTTGACATGAGTGAAATTTCTCACTTCCTTCTGAAATTTTTTCAGCAGTACTCTCAGCCACAACCTAGGTCTTCTTACATCAACACACATTGCTACCCTGAGGCTCTCTGCAGCCCCTCTCAGCCCTTCTCCCCCAGAGTAAGAACTCTTTGATGCAAGTTTGACTTTATGCTCTCCCCCATCCCTGTCTAAGTCCCACATATAAATAAGACCATTTAGAATGTGTTCTTCTTATTTTGAATTATCTCACTTAACATGATATATTAGGATCCCATCCAAGATGATGTAAAGATTATTTCATCATTTTTAACAACTGAGTAGTATTCCATTCTGCACATATACCACCATAGTTTATCTTTCTTTGGACATTTGGGTTGCTTCCAAGTTGGGCTATTACTAATTGTGCTGTTATGACTGTAGGCATACATAGGTCTCTTCTGATGGGTGTTTCTGTTTCCTTTGGATAAATCCTCAGGAGACAAATAGCAGTAAAAAAGTTAAAACCAATAAACACTTAATTTAATTTTTTAAATTATCTTTATGTATTTATTGGATAGAGACAGCCATAAATCAAGAGGGAAGGGGGAAATAGAGATGGAGAGACAGAGAGACATCTGCAGCCATGCTCCACCACTCACAAAGTGTTCCCTCCTGCAGGTGGTGACAAGGGACTGGAACCTGAGTTCTTGCATATTGTAACATGTGCATTCAACAAGGTACACCACCACCTGGCACCTAGCACTCTAATTTGTAAAAGTGAACTGACTAATTTTGATATTAGTTAGGAAAAATAATAAGGTAGTGATATGTAAAGTGCCAGGACTACTCCATCAAAGATTAAGGGAGAACTGAACTTTTAAAAATTGCTTTAATTATATTATTTATTTGTATATTATTGGATAGAGACAGAGAAATTGAGAAGGGGCAGGAGATAGAGAGGGAAAGAGACAGAGAGATACCTGCAGCCCTGCTTCACCTTTTGTGAAGTTTTTCCCTTGCAGGTGGAGACCAGGGGCTTGAACCTGAGACCTTGTGCACTGGAATGTGAGCGTTCAACCAGTTGTGCTACCACCTAGCCCTGGAGAACCAACCTTTTCCAAGGCATGAAAGCCTGGGTCATTTAAACTGGCCAGACTGACAGGAGATGTAGCAGTCACATGGTCATCTTTAGGAGGAATCTACGGAAAAGGAGCAAGGAGTGTTATATCCCTGGTGAAGGAAAAAGCCAGAACAATAGGAAATACTCAGTCAAGTTTTTGTAGAATATTTTTCTTCAAGTCTCTACCGTTACTCGAGTAAGAATGTCACTGAAAGTCTTAAAGCAGGGAGGTGGGATACACTTATATTTAAAAGGTGCACTTTTGTTGCTATAAGAAGATTACTATTTAGAGAAATGAGAAACAAGAGGAAAGTCAAGGAGACTGTGATGGCTTCCTGTGTAATGTGAGAAAGATAAAAGGGACTACAAAAAGAGGTAAAGCTTGTTAAATATCTCAAAGACAAAACTAAGCTTCCTAGTGGATTAGATGTAGAGGAAAAACATGAATCTTTTTTCCCCTAGGCATTGTGATATATTATTAGAGAAAAGAGGGTGGCCAGGTGATGGTTAAGCACACACCCTACAGTGCCCAAGGACCTGGGTTCAAGCCCCTGCTCCCACCTGCAGGGGGGGAAGTTTCACTAGTGGTGAAGCAGGACTGCATGTGTTTCCCTGTCTCTCCCTCTCTATTTCCTCCTCCTCTCTCAATTTCTCTGTCTCTATCCGATAAAAATTAAAATACATAAAAAAATAAAAACAAAAATGAAGAAAACAAAGGGGGTATTGGGAGGTGGTGCACCAGGTTAAATGCACATAGTATGAAGTGCAAGGACCTGCAACAGGATCCGGTTCAAACCCAGCTCCCCACCTGCAGGGGGATGCTTCACAAGCTGTGAAGGGATCTCTCTTTTTCTTTCCCTCTCTATCTTCCTCTTCTCTCTCAATTTCTATCTGTTCTATCCAATAAAATAGAAAGAGTGGATCCAGGAGCACTGAGTCCCAGCGATAATCCTTGAGGCAGGAAGACAAATAAATAAATAAGTGAGGAAAGAAAGAGAGACAGAAAGAAAGAAAGAAGGAAAGAAAGAAAGAAGAAAGAGAAGAGAAAAGAAAAAGGAAAAGATTTAAAAGATTTGAAAGCTGATTTTGAAAGAGCTGATAAAATAAAATGAAACTCTGGTGAGATTATTCAAGAAACAAATCCAAGACTGGGTAGAGCATGATTATAGATGCAACAGTATAATAAAAAAAATTGAAATATTTATGGTAATAAATTTGAAATGTCAGACAAAATGGAAAAAAACAAGAAAAATATTAATTACTACAACTATAAAAACCCTAACAGATTCAATTGATGTATGATTAAAAATTGAATTAATATTTTTAAATCTCCCTTCAGAAAAGAATAAAATGATTATTTGAAAACTGATAGTTTAAACTTTTATAGAGCAGATCATGAAAGCTTATTGAAAATATCTGAGAAAAAAGGGGGGATAATTTCTGGTTAATTGAAATGCAGTATATAAAGAAATAAGAAAATGAAAAGCCATACAAGATTTTACATTATGGAATTTGTTTTGTAGGTTTTTCTACAGGACTAAATAATAATTCTTTTACTTACCCTGTTCTCTTTAGTGAACATATGTTCTTCATAAGTACACTAAAATGTTAATTAATTAGGAGAAAATAAAGAAAAGGCAGAGCTAACAACTTAGGAAAAGAAGGGGCTACTGGTTACATTTACAAAAGAAAAGAACTAAAAGCAAGTTGTGTTATCTACTATTTCTCCTACCCCTTGTCTCCCATGAGGCAAAGGAAAATGAGAACTCAGCCATAAAGTCCAAGATTTTCAGAAACCTAATCAATGTGATATTTTGCCAAACACAGAATTTAATTGAAAAAGTAAATTATTTTTGCATTATAAGGAAGATTATTTTGAAAACCATTTATACACTAATTAGAACTCTAATTAGTTTTTTGTAATGAGAAACACATAATGAAAATTTTATTTCTCCAGAGATTGCCTGGGAATATTAGTAAGAGTTTGTTTAGAAGCAACAGTCGATTAAAAACCTTTATTTCATATAGAAAAAATAAACATAAAAAGCCTTTTTACCTACTTAGTCGTGTAAAAGTATAGCTACAGACAGGTCACTTGGGAATCGTTAGAAAAGAGAACATTGTAGTGGTCTTCATTTCGCCTGATGTGTCACAGTGCACCAAGAAATTACAGAGGGTGCCACCTGCGCTTAACCCGCTGCGCCACCGCCCGACTTGTATGTCTCGAAGTTTTTCAAAACACAAACTGAATCTTTTCAATATATAGGCTGTGTAATTGATATGCAGACTCTCTCAAAAGCCTAGACCAAGTAGATCAGAAGCAATCAATAGCACAGCTATATACAAGATACTGGGTACTGTACAGCAAACCCTAACAAAAGGACTTTTCAAAGTTAACCCAATTACCAAACAATGTGATGATAACATTAACTATCGATCGTCTTTCTGAACCCTAAGGCAGCAGGAACCTCACATCTCCACTATAGAGCCTCTACTTCCCCCAGTCCTGGAACCATTAGATAGGGCCCACTTCCTGTATGCCTCTTCCTATCCATATCAAATAATATTGCATCTTCCGATCACAACCTAACCAACACAACGATTGCCACCTCAACATGCTTCACTTCAGACTGTGTCAAGAGACTTCACGTGTGGAATGACAACCCTTCAGCTTCATTACTCGGGTGAGACCTTTCCTTTCATAGTATACTCTAATTCATCTCAGGTGGTTCACTTTCTAACAAAGTCCCAAAACCTAGATATACACTAGTTTCTGTGAGAGAGAGCATATGTTCACACATATCTATAAACTACTGCAAAATATATACCTGAAAGCAGAAGTACACTAGAGTTTGCAGTGAGTACCCCCCTAACACTTCCTCTCCACTATTCCAAACTTTGGGTCCATGATTGCTCAACAATTTGTTTGGCTTCGTATGTTAACTCTCTTTTCAGTCACCAGGTTCCAGATGTCATCAGGATGCTGGCCATGCTTCCCTGGACTGAAGACCCCACCAATGTGTCCTGGAGCTCAGCTTCCCCAGAGACCCACCCTACTAGGGAAAGAGAGAGGCAGACTGGGAGTATGGACTGACCAGTCAACGCTCATGTTCAGCGGGGAAGCAATAACAGAAGCCAGACCTTCTACCTTCTGCAACCCACAAGGACCCTGGGTCCATGCTCCCAGAGAGCTAGAGAATGAGAAAGCTATCAGGGGAGGGGGTGGGAAATGGAGATTGGGTGGTGGGAATTGTGTGGAATTGTACCCCTCCTACCCTATGGTTTTGTTAATCAATCCTTTCTTAAATAAAAAATAAAAATAATTTAAAAAAAAGAAATTACAGAGGGTGATGTGTTTATTTATCTTACTATCATGGTGGATTCTATTCTCACCTCACCTCTGTTTTCACTTTAGCCAAGTGTACTGTTCAGCTCTGGCTTATAGTGATGCTAGTGATTGAACCTGGGTCCTCAGAAATGCAGGCATGGAGGACTATTGTATAAACTTCTGTGCTGACTCCACAGCTTTTGATGCCTTTTCACATGTTTATCTGGTCTCCCATGTACTCACTTTTAAAAGGAAATACTAATTGGCTTACTACATCCTTACTTACTTACAATCTACTTTAGTCTACAGTCATGTGTGTCTTCCAAAAGTCTACCCTCCATGGTGACCCCATCTTTGCCTAATTCTTGAAATCTTTTAGCCTTTTTTTTGAAGGGGGTATCTGGTAAAGCAAACAGGCTTCATTGGCTGAAAGATGGTGAGTGCATGCGGATAGCAGGAACAGGAGGGGCTGGGAGGAAAGGACTCAAGCAGAGAAGTGAGGCTTCATTGCTAATGGATGCCACATCTGTACCTGCTTCAGGTCCATGTGCCAGATTTGAAGGAACCCATGTGGCTTAGAAAAAGGAGTTTGAACTGCTGTTTAGCACTATAGAGGCTACAGGTTCTTGAGTGATGCCCAGGAGGCCATCTGGGGGAACCAAGAAACTAAACACTGTACGCTTGTAACAACATGGAAACCAAACAAACTCTAGTGTTCCGGTTCCTATAGAGATTCTGTCAGTGAGGTCAGATTGCCCTGTAGGTGGGAAAAGTGATTTTGACCTCATTCATAACATAGTTTCATTTTCAACAAACAGTTTGGGGAAGAGCAGAAGGAGAATTGGGATTTCACCCTCCACCTGCCAGAGTAGGACTCTGGTTAAGGGACATCAGGGCATGTATTTCCACTAGGGAAATCCTATTAACTATTTCTTCAAAATAAAGACAATATTACAAAGGCGTTAACCAAATAGGCTTATTACTACCAATGATTGAAACAGGGTGATTACAGAGCTTGTGATAGTCTCTAACATTGGACATTTTTATATAACTATGAATACATAATTGTATTTCCAGAATACATATATAACTATATGCATGTATGTATAAATGAATGATAGGTAAATAGGTAGGTAAAAAGACAGACAGACAGATAGATAGATAGATAGATAGATGATAGATAGATAGATAGATAGATAGATAGATAGATAGATATAAGCTAATGGATGAGGGAGGAACTTTGGAACTTCTATGAGAGAGATCAGGACTCATACTGATTAAGAGTAGGACTCATGACAATGATGAAGTATTCTGTATTTAGATATTTGCAACATCACATAGATTTCTCTGGTAGAAGGCTTATTTTATTAAAAAATTAATTGGTGGCACACCCAGATGAGCCTTGTAGCACATGTTACAAGGCTCAAGTTCCCAGGTTCAAACCTCAGTTCCCAACTGCAGGGGGAAAGCTTTGCAAGTGACAAAGCAGTGTTGTCTCTTTGTCTCTCTCCCTCTCAATTGCCCCCTTCCCTCTCAACTTCTGGCTGTTTCTATCCAGTAAATAATTAAAGATGATTAAAAAAAAATAAATTCTGGGTAACAACCTCAATATTCTTCTAAGTAGGTAAGTGTGTGGTCAAAGTTGTTCATGAGCCTGTAGAGCTTTGATTGTTCTTAGTTCAAAATAACCCACCTGCCAGTGTGATACATTTTGGGAAGGCCTATTTTGAAGATCTTGTGCAGCTGTTTCCTTGATAAAGACAAAGAACTCCACTGGCTAACTTTACTTGGAAAAAAAATTCTGCCTAGGAAGCCTAAGAAAGACTATAGTGAACTTCTTTCATTACTTCCCTTTGGAGCCCAAATGAGAGAAGACTAGTAACTCCACAACGCAAGGTCAAGGGCGGAACAAGCATAAACAGAGAACTAGAGGAAGAGACAGAACAACTTGTCTGGGTTCATAGTCAACACTGGGGTCAGAAAGGCAAGTACTTGGCTGTACACATTCTGGAATCATAAATGAAGGACTTCAAATAGCTTCTAAACCACACTGAGACCCATTAAAGTTGAGTATCAAAGCCCTGCTGCATAATAAACTTGAATTTGATTTCTAAATAATCAAAGATTAAACAAGAAGTTACTCTGGACAATCATTAGGAACTCATCCTAAAAATAAAATTATACTCACTCAGAAGGACTTAGAAACTATTGAGACACTATTTCCCGACCCCACCCACCAGCACTAGTTGTTTATGTTCTCGTTAAGCTATCTTCTATGCTTGTATACTTCAGACAAGTTAATTATAAATTGTTTCCTGGGTCAGAATAAGCCTCTAACAGCTAAACTTGGTACTTAGACTTACCAGCCACACTTAATTTTTATTGTTGAAAGCACGCACAGTTTAGAGGCTCATAAGCCTATAAATTAGAAGAAAAGTTCTTAGAAGAAAACAAGGATATATATCTTCATTATCATGTCTTAGTCATGGTATTATAAATATGAGTCAGGGCTGGGGAGATAGTGGCTATTCAAAAAGATTTTCATGCCTGAGGCATCAAAGGCCCCAGGTTCAATCTTCAGCACCACCATAAACCAGGGATGAGTAGTATTTTGATAAAAATAAATAAATAGGACTGTACATTCCTATTAATTTGTAGTCATATAAATCACTATTTAGTTAATATGAGAGGGGAAAAACTGATTGAATGTCTCAAACCTTTTATATCACAGACTGAGTCTTTTTAATATATAGGCTGAGTCTTTGATATGTTGACTCTCTCAAAAACCTAGACCAGGGAGAACAGAAGCAACCAACCGGTGGCACAGCTATATACAAATAATGTCAAAGGACATAAATTATGGTGATACTGTGTATTATACAGCAAATCCTAACAAAGGGATTTTTCAAAGTTAACCCAATTAACAAATAATGTGATTATAAGAATAAATACTACCTTTTTGAACCCTAAGACAGCAGAAACCTCCCACTTCCTCTATAGAGCCTATATTTCTCCCAATCTTGGAACCTCTAGGGTGGGGCTCACTTTCCTCCATGCTTCTCTCAATTCATACCAAATTATACTGCATCTGCCAATCACAATCTAATCAATGCAAGGAGTACCACCTCAGCATGCTTCACTTCAGACTATGTCCAGAGACGTCTAGCATGGAATGACAACCCTTCAGCTTCATGACTTGGATGAGACCTTTCCTTTCATAGTATTCTCTAATTCCAATCCAGGCGGTTCACTTCCTAGCAAAGTCCCAAAACCAGGTCCCGTGAGATAGAGCATATGTTCACATGTATCCATAAACGAGGGCAAAATATATACCTGAAAGTAAAAGTACACAATAGTCTGCAGTGAATACCCCCCAACACTTCATCTGCACTATTCCAGCCTTTAAGTCCATGATTGTTCAACAGTTTGTTTGGCTTTGTATGTTAACTCTCTTTTCAGCCTCCAGGTTCCAGATGCCAGCATGATGCCGACCAGACTTCCCTGGACAGATGACCCCACCAATGTGTCCTGGAGCTCCGCTTTCCTAGAGCCCTGCTCCACTAGGGAAAGAGAGAGGCAGGCTGGGATTATAGATCGACCAGTCAATGCCCATGTTCAGCGGCGAAGCAATTACAGAAGCCAGATCTTCTACCTTCTACAACCCACAATGACCTTGGGTCCATACTCCAGAGGAATAAAGAATAGGAATGCTATCAGGGGAAGGGATGAGATACGGAGATCTGGTGGTAGGAATTGTGTGGAGTTGTACCCCTCTTATCCTATGGTTTTGTTAATGTCTCCTTTTTTAAATAAATAAAAATAAATATGAACTAAAATATAAATACACAATTATTAGATAAATTGAATTGTGTCATAGTTAATGAGCTTCTCCGCAAAAAACCTTATCTGAAGTGAAATGATAATCCATAGAATGTATAAAGTATTAGAATATTTAGTTGATAGAAAACTTTGCCTTGAACTGATGAAAAACCTGGGTAAGTTATTTGAAATGTAAATAAAACAAATATGTATTGCACTACCTCCTGTCCTACCCACCGTTTTTATTTGTTTTATTTGTTTGAGTCCTTGACTTCAAGCTTTAGCATTACATGGGTTCTCTCCTACTCTCTCATAAATAAACTACAAAATTGTTTAGAATACACAAATATTTGAATGTAGCTTTTCCCAGAAGATTTGTAAATAGCCAAAAATGTCTCATTAATCATATTTCTCAACCTCATTAATCAAAGAAAAATTCAGTCTAAACTATAATGGGATATTACATCATACTCACCAGGATTTTTATGATAAAAAAAAGACAGGGATTCAGGCGGTAGCGCAGCGGGTTGGGCGTGCATGGCCCACAGTGCAAGGACCAGCTTAGGGATCCCAGTTCGAGCTCCTGGCTCCTCACCTGCAGGGGAGTCACTTCATGAGGTGAAGCAGGTCTGCAGGTGTCTACCTTTCTCTCCCCCTCTGTCTTCCCCTCCTCTCCCCATTCTGTCCTATCCAACAACGATGACAACAAGAATAACTACAACAATTAAAAAAAAACAAGGGTAACAAAAGGTAATAAATAAATAAATATTTTTTAAAAAGACGGACAGAAGTATGTGCTGGTAAGAATCTGAGGAAAATAGAGTCCTCACATTCAGCTCTTTGGGATGGAAAATAGTGCAGTCACTTGGGAAAAATGGCTCGGCGATACAAATGTCAAACATGGAGCTTCTTTGTGACATAGCAATTCTATTCTCTGCATCTCGATAAAACACATGACCATGTGTAAATTGGTATAGAAATGTGCAAAGGAGAATTATTTGTAATGATCAAAATATAGAAACAATCAGTATGTTCATTAACTGTCAAGTGAATAAAAATTCAGTGGCATATCTAAATAGCTGAACATTATTCAGCAATAGTGATATTATTATTATTATTATTATTATTATTTATTATTATTACAGCCTGAATAAGCCTTGAAAACACTATGGTAAGAAAGAAGCAAGGCTGGAGAAATAGAAGGCAGATTAGTGGTTGCTAAGGAAAGGGACTTGGAAAGGGGGACAATGAAAGGTGACTGTGACTAGGCACACATTTTCCTTTTGTGAGCAAGATGTTATAAAATTAAATTAGGTAAGGCTTACACAATCCTGTGAATACATTTTAAAAAGTATTTAATTTTACATGTTCAGTGGGTGAATGCATGGCATATTAATTATTCCACAATAGGAATCTTAGGCCACTAATTCATATGTGTCACTTTTTTTTTGCTTAGAATTTGCAAGTAACTTCATGCTTTATTCAATGTAAAATCAAAATTCGTACATTTACCAACAGTGTCTTCCATAGTACAGTCTTTGTGTCACTTTTTATCTGCCACCATGCCTGTTTGTTTAGCTACACCCAATAATTTCAAAGTTCCTCCCACTTGCCAACCTATTCTGCTTTTAAGGACAATTTGTTGTTTTTCTTACTTGGGGAGTGTCTCCCTTGTATTATTTATGGAATATTTCAGGACTTTTGGCCTTTTCCACAACAAAACCTTCATGAAACCACCTCATTTAAAATGGAAAATGTTTATCCTATGGCAGTTCTACATCCTGTGTTCTCTTGTTCTCTCTCTCTCTCTAGTTCTCTCTCCTCCCTCCCTATGTTGGGCTTCCCCTGTTTGTTTTGTATTGTGTCATCACTTTTTGCAGCCTTTCAAGAAGACATGATATATTAGGTTTATTTCATTCTGGCTTAGCCAACCACTACATCAGTAGTGTTTAACATCATTTACATTATACAACTAACACCTTTAACTTTCAACCTTAGCCAAAAAAATGTAATGATATGCCAAAGTCTAAAGTTCTTGCATAAAATAAAAATGTTTTACCTTTCTGAAATGAAAAAAAAATGTGCTAAAAATCACAAAACATGTTTTCTCAATTGAAGCCAAAGTCTGAATATCTGATAAGTCCTATCTAACTTGTAGGACAAGATCCAATTAACTGACTTTTGAAGCAAACACACATTGTAATTAGTTCTCACATCACCACTCTGACAACATCAGTTAATCTTTGGGTACTATTCCCAGAAATATGTTTGTCTCAACTGCTCCAGGTTGAAGAGATTTAATCACTTCAGGTTTTCTATCACAGCCACACTGATGTTGCCTGCAGGGGCTGACAGACATATAAGAGATACAGGATGAAAACAAGCCTATTCCAGTCACCAGGATAACCAGAGGCATAGAGCTGGTTTGTTGACATTTCAGGCAATGATGTTCAAGGATTAACTTGTGTTTTCATGATGATAGACAGAACAGAAAGTGCATTAATGCCCAAGTGCAGCAGTCATGTTATTGCCCTAACACACAATATGGACTAGGAAATTCAAAAAGCCATGGTAAGGTTACTAGATTCATAACCTATCCTTCCCAGTGTCCCCATATGTCACATGCAATTATTTATATTAGTGTTAGGAAGTTTCATTCTTAGTCTTCCACCAAGTAAGGTTAGATACCTGACAGCACACCATGCCATTTATAGAATTTTAAAATAAAATAATGTCACTTCACTTGTAATTATTTCATTCTTACATGTAAGAAAATTGACTTAGACAGTCCTTAACAGAAAACAGCAAGTCATTATACAGCAGGCCAAATGTTTAGAAGTGACTAAAAGCTCTGTAAAGGGAGTTGGGCAGTGGTGCAGTGGTTAAGTGCATGTGGCACCAAGCGCAAGGACATGTGTAAAGATCCTGGTTTGAGCCCCCAGCTCCCCACCTGCTGGGGAGTCGCTTCACAAGCAGTGAAGCGGATGTCTATCTTTCTCTCTGCAGATGTCTATCTTTCTCTCCCCCTCTCTGTCATCCCCATCTCTCTCCATTTTTCTCTGTCCTATCCAACATCAATGACATCAGTAACCACAACGTTAGACAACAAGGACAACAAAAGGGAAAATAAATAAATAAATATAAAAAATTTAGGGAGACATCCGGATGTGGGGCTATGAGCAACAGCAGATCTCCTCTCCTCTCCCGGATCAACTAGGAATACCAAAGGAGACGACCTGGGACCGAAACAAGACTGGACTAGAACAACTACAGGAACCCACCAAATCACCTGTGAGTGCTAACATGTGTGGCTGGTGACAGAGAGGAGCCTAGGGAGGGATTAAGTGGCTGGTAACAGTCTGGCAGTTTACCAGTTGAGACACCACCTCCAGTCTCTTCCACCAACAAGGGGACAGCTGAAGGGAGGAGAGGACTCCACAGAGACTCACCAAGTGCAACTCTGAGTCTCCATTGATACTGCCCTCAGAATCTGGAGCAGCAGCAGGGAGGGACACCAAGGGACAGAGATCTAACCAGGAAACTCAGGAGAAGACCTATACCTCGGTGGCATAGCGCTGAGGCTGTGAAAGTCTTTTTGCATAACCACTGGATTATCTCTGCCACACCCTGCTTTATATCTTGGTCAGGAGTTAGTGATTAAGCTAAGAAGCCTACTTATAGTTTAAAAGCACTCAGGCTCACATAGCCTACAGGGAAGGAAAAAAAAAAAGAGGCTTTTAAAACACTGAGCTCCAACTCAGGGATTAAAATACTACTGAAACAACTGTTAACTTCCCCCACTGTGAACCCTTTAATTAACTTACTTAGACACAAGTCAATCCAGGCAATAGTGGTCAGTAATTTGAAAAGTACTGAGAGAGGGAACTCATAACATAATATATAAAATGGCTAAACCAACAAGAAGAAATATTGGAGAAATGAACCAGGACAAGAGTCCAGCTAAAAGCCCCCCAAAGGGTGAAGCACAAAATAATGAGCTCAACATCCAAACACTAGCTAAGGAAATAATCACAGGAGTGAGTAAAGAATTTGAAAGAATTGTAATCAGAAATACAAGAACAACAAATGAGACTCTGGAAGAAAACACCAATTATCTCAAGGTTATTAGAGAGAGCTGAAAGCTGAAATAGCTGAGCTAAGAAAACAACTAGCTGAACAAGCTAAAACAGTATCAGAACAGGGTAACAAAAACTCCAGAAAACAGGAGAGGGGAGAGAGAATAGAATCAATGAGGCTGAAGACAGAATTAGCAAGATCGAGGACAAATTAGAGACAACTAAAAAAGAAGTAAGAGATCTCAAAAAAAGATTAAGAGATGCTGAAAACAACAACAGAGTCCTATGGGATGACTTCAAAAGAAACAATATACACATTATTGGCTTACCAAAGGAAGAAAGAGAGAAAGAGGAAGAAAGTATTCTTCAGGCCATAATAGCTGAAAACTTCTCTAGTCTAGACAACATCAAAGACATAAAGATTCAAGAAGCCCAGAGGGTCCCAAACAGAATTAACCCAGACTTAAAGACACTAAGACACATCATATTCAGAATGGAAAGGAATAAGGGTAAAGAAAGGATCCTGAAGGCTGCAAGAGAAAAACAGTCACCTACAGAGGAAAGCCCATAAGATTAGCAGCAGACTTCTCCACACAAACACTACAGACCAGAAGAAAATGGCAAGATATCTATTGAGTACTCAATGAGAAAGGCTTTCAAACAAGAATACTATATCCTGCTAGACTGTCATTCAGACTAGATGGAGGCATCAAAACCTTCTCAGACAAGCAAAAGTTGGAAAAATCAACTATCACCAAGCCTGCCCTGAAAGAAGTTCTGAAAGGTCTCCTATAAACAATCAGAACACCATAGTAGGACATATCAGAACACTCTAAAACTCTATGGCATTAAAATATCTTCAATATTTGATATCAATATAAAAAATGTCAGTGGCCTGAATTCACCGATTAAAAGACACAGAGTAGGAAGATAGATCAGAAAATACAACCCTACAACATGCTATCTACAGGAAACCCACCTAACTCAACAAGACTTAAAGTGAAAGGATTGAAAACTATCATACAAGCCAATGGCCCACAAAAAAGGGCAGGAATAGCTATTCTCATATCTGACATGATAGACTTTAAAATAGGTAAGATTAAAAAAGAGGAATGGACACTACTTAATGCTCAGAGGATCAGTCAATCAAGAGGACTTAACAATTATTAACATCTACGCACCCAATGAGAAGCCATCTAAATATATCAAATGTCTACTGAAAGAGCTACAGCAATATATTAACAGCAACACAATCATAGTAGGGGACTTCAACACCCCACTCTCTCATCTTCACATATCATCCAGGCAGAAAATCAATAAAGACAAGGGGGCTAAATGAAGAGATAGATAAACGGGAACTATTGGACATTTTCAGAGTCATTCATCGCAAGAAACTGGAATACACATTTTACTCAAATCCACATGGGTCATTCTCAAGGATAGACCATATGTTAGGCCACAAAGACAGCATCAGCAAATTCAAGACCATTGAAATCATACCAAACATCTTCTCAGACCACAGTGGAATTAAACTAACACTTAACAATAAACAAAAGGTTAATAACAGGCCCAAAATGTGGAAGATCCACAGTACACCTCTTAACAACTTCTGGATTAAAGAGGAAATCAAGGAAGAAATCAAAATATTTCAAGAGTTCAATGAAAATGAAGACAAAAGCTATCAAAATATTTGGGACATAGCTAAGTTAGTACTGAGAGGGAAGTTCATAGCTGTACAAGCACACATTAGGAAACAAGAAAAAGCACAAATAAACAGCGTGTTTGCACATTTTAAAGACCTAGAAGAAGAAGAACAAAGGAACCCTAAAGCAACCAGAAGGACAGAAATCACTAAAGTTAGGGCAGAAAGAAAGAACACTGAGAATAAGAAAACCATAGAAAAGATCAACGAAAGTAAATGTTGGTTCTTCAAAAGAGTAAACAAAATCGACAAACCTTTAGCCAGACTCACAAAACATAAAGAGGAGAAGACACAAATAAATCAGATACTAAATTAAAGAAGAGACAACAAAACAGACACCGCAGAAATTCAACATATCATGCTAGGCTTCTATGAACAACTATATGCAACCAAGCTAGAGAACCTGGAAGAAATGTACGATTTCCTAGATACCTACAAACTTCCAAAACTAAGTAAAGAGGAAGTAGATAACATGAACAGGCCCATCACAGCTAATGAAATTGAAACAGTTATCAAAAATCTCCCCAAAAATAAAAGTCCTGGACCAGATGGTTTTACAAAAAAATTCTACAAAGCCTTCAAAGAAGAACTAATACCTCTACTTTTAAAAGTGTTCCAGAAGATTGAAGACACTGGAATACTCCCTGCCAGCTTCTATGAAGCCAACATCACTCTGATACCAAAAGCAGAAAGGGACACAAACAAATAAGAAAACTACAGACCAATATCTCTGATGAACACAGATGCAAAAATAATGAACAAAATTCTAGCCAACTGGATACAGCAGTATATTAAAAAGATTGTTCATTATGACCAAGTGGGGTTTATCCCAGGCATGCAAGGTTGGTTTAATGTACGTAAATCAATCAATGTGATCCACCACATCAACAAAAGCAAGACCAAAAACCACATGGTCATATCAATAGATGCAGAGAAAGCCTTTGACAAAATACAACATCCCTTTATGATCAAAACACTGCAAAAAATGGGAGTAGATGGAAAATTCCTGAAGATAGTGGAGTCAATATATAGCAAACCTATAGCCAGTATCATAATCAATGGTGAAAAACTGGAAGCATTTCCCCTCAGATCAGGTACTAGACAGGGCTGCCCACTGTCACCATTACTACTCACCATGGTGTTAGAAGTTCTTGCTATAGCAATCAGGCAGGAGCAAGGAATTAAAGGGATACAGATTGGAAGAGAAGAAGTCAAACTCTCCCCATTTGCAGATGACATGATAGTATACACAGAAAAACCTAAAGAATCCAGCAAGAAGCTTTTGGAAATCATCAGACAATACAGTAAGGTGTTGGGCTATAAAATTAACATTCAAAAGTCAATGGCCTTCCTCTATGCAAACACTGTTAAAAAATTGAAATCCAGAAATCATTTCCTTTTACTATAGAAACAAAAACAATAAAATGTCTAGGAGTAAACCTAACCAAAGAAGTGAAAGACTTGTATACTGAAAATTATAAGTCACTACTCAAGGAAATTGAAAAAGACACAAAGAAGTGGAAAGATATTCCATGTTCATGGGTTGGAAGAATTATCATCAAAATGAATATACTACCAGGAGCCATATACAAATGTAATGCTATCCCATCAATATCCTAAGCACATTTTTAGGAGAATAGAACAAATGCTACAAATGTTTATCTGGAAGCAGAAAAGACCTAGAATTGCCAAAACAATCTTAAGAAAAAAGAACAGAACCGGAGGCATCACACTCCCAGATCTCAAATTGTATTATATGGCCATTGTCACCAAAACTGCTTGGTACCGGAACATGAATAGACACACTGACCAGTGGAATATAATTGAGAGCCCAGAAGTGAGCCCACACCTATGGACATCTGATCTTTGACAAAGGAGCCCAGACTATTAAATGGGGAAAGCAGAATCTCTTCAACAAATAGTGTTGGAAACAATGGGTTGAAACCTGCAGAAGAATGAAACTGAACCACTGTATTTCACCAAATACAAATATAAATTCCAAGTGGATCAAGGACTTGGATGTTAGACCACAAACTATCAGATACTTAGAAGAAAATATTGGCAGAACTCTCTTCCGCAGTAATTTTAAAGACATCTTCAATGAAATGAATCCAATTACAAAGACAACTAAGGCAAGCATAAACCTATGGGACTACATCAAATTAAAAAGCTTCTTCACAGCAAAAGAAACCACTACCCAAACCAAGAGAACCTTCACAGAATGGGAGATCTTTACATGCCATATATCAGACAAGAGTTTAATAACCAACATATATAAAGAGCTTGCCAGACTCAACAACAAGACAACAAATAACCCCATCCAAAAATGGGGGGAGGACATGGACAGAATATTCACCACAGAAGAGATCCAGATGACCGAGAAACACATGAAAAAATGCTCCAAGTCTCTGACTGTCAGAGAAATGCAAATCAAAACAACAATGAGATACCACTTCACTCCTGTGAGAATGTCATACATCAGAAAAGGTAACAGCAGCAAATGCTGGAGAGGGTGTGGTGTCAAAGGAACCCTCCTACACTGCTGGTGAAATGTAAATTGGTCCAACCTCTGTGGAGAACAGTCTGGAGAACTCTTACAAGGCTAGAAATGGTCCTACCCTATGACCCTGCAATTCCTCTCCTGGGGATATATCCTAAGGAACCCAACATATCCATCCAAAAAGATCTGTGTACACATATGTTCTTGGCAGTACAATTTGTAATAGCCAAAACCTGGAAGCAACCCAGGTGTCCAACAACAGATGAGTGGCTGAGCAAGTTGTGGTATATATACACAATGGAACACTACTCAGCTGTAAAAAATGGTGACTTCACTGTTTTCAGCTGATCTTGGATGGACCTTAAAAAATTCATGTTAAATGAAATAAGTCAGAAATGGAAGGATGAATATGGGATGATCTCACTCTAAGGCAGAAGTTGAAAAACAAGATCAGAAAAAAAAAACAAAAAACAAGTAGAACCTGAAATGGAATTGGCGTATCGCAACAAAGTAAAAGACTCTGTGGTGTGTGGGTGGAGAGAATATAGGTCCAAGAAGGATGACAGAGGACCTAGTGTGGGTTGTATTGTTATATGGGAAACTGGGGAATATTAAGCATATACAAACTATTGTATTTACTGTTGAACATAAGACGTTAATTCCCCAATAAAGAAATTAAAAAAAAATTTAAGGAGGCAGAGCCAAGATGGTGACTGAAATGTAGGAGCAACTGTGGGCTCTGACATCAAATGCTAGAAAGCCTTGAAATCCTGGCCTTCAGAGGGACAAGCAAGCATGCATCCTAAAGGTAGACTAGGGAGGTGATTATAATTCAATTTGGGTTAAAAATTAGAGCAAAAATAAAGGAAATTTCTTGATTATTTCTCTCAGCCCCCCTCTCCTCATAACCAAACTCCAGGGGTAGGGAACTGCTGCTAGCAGGCTCCCAGTGGAGCTCCTTTCATTACCTAGATTCCTGGCCCACCGTGTGCATTAAAGCCTGCTTCCAAATTTCTAGGCCATTTCTGTTGTTCCTCTGAGTAAGGGACTTAGACCCATTCAAGTGACAATTAGCTGATCAAGCAATCCTCACTCAGCCTGCTTGTAAGTTTTTTTTTTTCTTCTCTTTTTTTCACATTTGTTTTGTATTGTGTCTTCTTCTTTTTTTTCTTTTTTCTTTTTTATTTAAAAAAGGATAAATTAACAAAACCATAGGGTAGGAGGGGTAAAACTCCACACAATTCCCACCACCCAATCTCCATATATCCCACCCCCTCCCCTGATAGCTTTCCCATTTAATATCCCTCTGGGAGCGTGGACCCAGGGTCACTGTGGGTTGCAGAAGGTGGAAGGTCAGCTTCTGTAATTGCTTCCCCGCTGAACATGGACATTGACTGGTTGGTCTATACTCCCAGTCTGCCTCTCTCTTTCCCTAGTAGGGTGAGTATCTGGGGACGTGGAGCTCCAGGATACATTGGTGGGTTCTTCAGTCCAGGGAAGCCTGGCCGGCATCCTGATGGCATCTGGAACCTGGTGGCTGAAAAGAGAATTAACATACAAAGCTGTTGGATAGTATGCCAGCTCCCCCTGGCTTCTGCTTAAAACCCCAAAGGTCAGAAGGATCGTGAGGCCCCGCTTTCACGGTCTGTATTCGTACTGAAAATCAGGATCAAGCAAGCTTTTGCCCTTCTGTTCCACGGGAGGTTTCTGTCCTCCCTGAGCTCGCCTTAGGACAACTGCATTACTGTTTGACAGGTGTACCGCCCCAGTCAAACTCCCCACCTGGCACTGTCCCTGGAGCGGGTCGCATCCGGCCGACGCCGGCCGGGCACTTGGCGCCAAAAGCAAGAGCCCCTCGGGGCTCGCCCCCCCCCCCCCCCCCCCCCCGCCTCACCGGGTCAGTGAAAAAATGATCAGAGCAATTTGCAGTCAGCACCCAAACTTCTGTCCCTGCAGACATGTGCTCAGTCCCTTCTGCAGCTTCCATGACCCCTTTACCCACAGACATGTGTTCAGTTCCTTCTGCTTCTCCGACCCCACCCCCTGACACCCAGGGTTCAGCTTCTCCTGAGATACAAGAGTTAAGAGATATGTGCTTACAACCTAAACGTCCTTAGAGGCAAGAGATGCCCCCAGAGGCATGAAGTCCTCCCAGAGGCAAGAAATGCCCTTTCGCCTGCTAGGCCTTGACCTTTGAGGCAAGAAAAGCTCCCCTTGGCATCACCCTGGTTATTGCTGCTCGCCTATTTTGTTTTCCATGTCTTATGCCAGTTCTTTTGAAAACGTCTGTACGATATAGGTTTCTGTTCACCCCACAATGGCCATTAGTTAAAAAGAAAGGGGGAGATGTTGGATAGTATGCCAGCTCCCCCTGGCTTCTGCTTAACCATATGCCTATATAGGGATAGATTTAATCCCATTCAAAGCTTTGGTCTATTTACATAAATCACTTTTAAATTTACATAAAGCACTCCCTCCAGGGCATTGGTGGTTCAGTGATAGGATTCTCGCCTGCTCCACCTCCTCCTTGTCACACTCTGATTTTCGCCAGTCACTTTTCTCTCCACCCTCTCTATGTCACATCCTGTTTCCACCCTACTTGGCAAGTATATATAAAGACAGCATTGTGAGTTTTAGAGTACCTAGAGTTTAGCTTAGCTCGGCTGCGTCCTGCATGAATAAAGAGATACTGCTTACAGCTCAACCATGAGTCCCTGGTCGTCTGTTACCCGCCGATGAAGTCAGCCCGGCGAAAACAACATAACCCGTGGAAAACAACACAAAGCCAAACAAATTGTTGAGCAATCATGGACCCAAAGCTTGGAATAGTAGAGAGGAAGTGTTAGGGGGGTACTCACTGCAAACTACTGTACTTCTACTTTCAGGTATATATTTTGCAGTATTTATGGATATGTGTGACTATATTCTCTCTTTCACTGAAACTAGTGTATATCTAGGTTTTGGGACTTTGTTAGAAAGTGAATCACCTGGTATGGAATTAGAGAGTACTATGAAAGGAAAGGTCTCACCCGAGTAATGAAGCTGAAGGGTTGTCATTCCACATGTGAAGTCTCTGGACACATTCTGAGCTGAAGCATGTTAAGGTGGCAATCGATCTGCAGATGCAATATTATTTGATATGGATTGGGAGAGGCATGCGGGAAAGTGGGCCCTATCCAAAGGTTCCAGGATTGGAGGAAGTAGAGGCTCTATAGTGGAGATGTGAGGTTCCTGTTGTCTTAGGGTTCAGAGAGACAATGGATAGTTAATGTCATCATCACATTATTTGGTAATTGGGTTAACTTTGAAAAGTCCTTTTGTTAGGGTTTGCTGTACAGTACCCAATATCTTGTATATAGCTGTGTTACTGGTTGCTTCTGATCTACTTGGTCTAGGCTTTTGAGAGATTCCGCATATCAAATACACAGCCTATATATTAAAAAGACTCAGTCTGTGTTTTAAAAACTTCGAGACATCCAATTAATTTTCCCTCTCTCATATTAAGTAACTAGTGATTTATATGACTACCTTTTACTAGGAGTGTACATAAACACCATTCCCAACACCTCAGAGGAGATCCAAAAGGCTAAGAAACATGAAAACCTGCTCTAGGTCACTGATTGTCAAAGAAATGCAAATTAAGACAACACTAAGATATCACCTCACTCCTGTAAGAATGGCATACATCAAAAAGGACAGCAGCAACAAATGCTGGAGAGGCTGTGGAGACAGAGGAACTCTTTTGCATTACTGGTGGGTATGTAAATTGGCACAGCCTCTGTGGAGAGCAGTCTGGAAAACTCTCAGAAGGCTAGACATGGACCTTCCATATGATCCAGTAATTCCTCTCCTGGGATTATATCCCAAGGACTCCATAATACCCAACCAAAGTGCAATGTTCATAGCAGCACAATTCATAATAGCTAAAACCTGGAAGCAACCCAGGCGCCCAATAACAGATGAGTGGCTGAGAAAGCTGTGGTATATATACACAATGGAATACTATGCAGCTATCAAGAACAATGACCCCACCTTCTCTGACCCATCTTGGACAGAGCTAGAAGGAATTATGTTAAGTGAGCTCAGTCAGAAAGATAAAGATGAGTATGGGATGATCCCACTCATCAACAGAAGTTGAGGAAGAAGACTGAAAGGGAAACTAAAAGCAGGACCTGACCAAATTATAAGTAGGGCACGAAAGTAAAAACCCTGTGGTGAGGGGTAGACATGCAGCTTCCTGGGCCAGTGGAGGGTGGGAGTGGGTGGGAGGGATGGGTCACAGTCTTTTGGTGGTGGGAATGGTGTTTATGTACACTCCTAGTAAAATGTATTGTTTTCCTTCTCAGTCAGTTGTCTAGACTAAATGTACATTTAGTCTAGGCTAACAGGGAGCTGTCCAAGCTAAAGACTTTTTACTCTGTTCTACTTTACAAATACTATTATATATAAACGCATATCCCTTCCTCCCTCAGGTGACCAAAATTAACTCTTAGTATACTTTCCATTGCTAGACGACAAGAATTATCACCCACTGTGAGAGAAACTTGTCTCACTTTTCATACCTCCTCTATACACCATCGCCCTTCTCCCACCTCCAAACCAATTAAAAAAAAAAATATATATATATATATATACAACTCTCCTTTCACTGCTTTTTTTTTCTGTTTCCTTAATTTTTCTTTTCTCTATATTTTTCCCCTGTCTTCCTTTCTCCCTTCCTCCTCCCTCTGCCTTCTGAATTCACTGCTACTTATTTGTGAACTATTTCAGGGAAGAAGTCTTACTCAGAGCAGAATCTTTTTGTGTGTGTCTCTGCTCTACTTCCCCTTTCCCTCTTTCTAGAATCTACAGTGGACAGTAGATTTGCATAGTTGTCTATTCTGCTATCCCTCTTTTCCTTTCTCTTTGTTTTTAATTTAGATTTGGTTGCTATTTTTTCTTGAACTGGGACATTGTGGGACTAACTGGTATTGGTTAAACTGCTTCAGTCATTGCTTTAGTTACTATTGTAATTTCTGAGGGTGGTGATTACATTTGTCATAAAGGTATTTAGTATAGTGTGGCTTGTACATAAAACAAAGCAACTGAGGAACAACAGAACATAAAAATAAAAAAACACATTAAAATGGGTAGATCAAAAGGAAATAAAACTGCTAATACAGTGAATGAAGACAAGAGCCTAGAAGAAATTACAAATCAGCCAGAAGTAACCATAGATAAGAAAAAAATGCATGCAATAATAAATTTATTAATCACAGAAATGAAAACAACTTTGGAGGAAAGGAATAGCAGTATTAGGGAAACAACATATGAAACCCTCAAGGAAAATACTAACTACCTTGAGGCAATTAGAGAACTGAAAGCTGAAATAGCTGTAATGAAGAAAGCAGCTGAGGGAATGAAAGCAGACGAGCAGAAGCAGAAAACAGAATTAGCCAAACAGAGGATGAGCTAGAGAAAACTAAGAAAGAGGTGAAAGCTCAAAAAGAGATTGAGAGACACTGAAAACAACAACAGAGACATATGGGATGATCTCAAAAGAAGTAACATTCGTATAATTGGCATGCAAGAGGAAGAAAGAGAGGTAGGGAAAACAAGCATTCTAGAGGAAATTATAGAAAAAAACTTCCCAGACCTGAACAACAGAAAGGACATTAAGATCCAAGAGGCTCAGAGAGTCCCAAACAGAATCAACCCAGACATGAAGACACCAAGACATATCATAGTCACAATGAAAAGAAGTAAGGATAAAGAAAGGATCCTAAAGGCTGCAAGAGAAAAACAAAAAATCACATACAGGGGAAAACCTAACAGACTATCAGCAGACTTCTTTACCCAAACTCTAAAGGCCAGAAGAATGGCAAGATATCTATCGGGCCCTGAATGAAAAAGGGTTTCAACCAAGAATAATATATCCCGCTAGACTTTCATTCAAACTAGATGGAGTCATCAAAACCTTCTCAGACAAACAACAGTTAAAGGAAGCAACTATGACCAAACTGGCCCTGAAAGAGGTTCTAAAAGACCTCTTGTAAATAATAACATCACTATAATACTTGCAACATATCAAATAAAAACTTGTTGAACAACAGCACTACAACACATTAAATCCATAATATCAGTAAATGTCAATGGCTTAAACTCGCCCATCAAAAGGCACAGAGTGGGAGGATGGATCAGAAAACACAACCCAACCATATGCTGCTTGCAAGAATCCCACTTGACCCAACAAGATAAACACAGACTTAAAGTGAAAGGATGAAAAACTATCCTACAGGCTAATGAACCACAAAAAAAGGCAGAAACAGCCATTCTCATCTCTGACACAATAGATTTTCAATTAAATAAAGTAATAAAAGATAGGAAAGGTCATTACATAATGATTAAAGGATCAATCAACCAAGAAGATATAAAATTTTTTAACATCTATGCACCCAATGAAGGACCATCTAAATACATCAAACACCTTCTCAAAGAACTTAAAAAATACATCAATAGTAATACAACAGTAGTGGGAGCCTTTAACACCCCACTCTCACACTTAGATCAATAAAACAAATAATCAACAGAGAAACAAGAGAATTAAAAGAAGAAATTGACAGACTAGACCTCTTGGACATTTTCAGAGCTCTTCACCCCCCAAAATTGGAATATACATTCTTTTCAAATCCACACAACCCATACTCAAGCATAGAACACATGTTAGGCCACAAAGATAGCATCAATAAATTCAAGAGCATTGAAATCATCCCAAGTATCTTCTCAGACCCAGTGGAGTAAAACTAACATTTAAGAACAAACAGAAAATTATTAAAAGTCACAGAATCTGGAAACTAAACAACATACTGCTTAAGAACCACTGGGTCAGAGAGTCACTCAAGCAGGAAATACAAATGTTCCTGGAAACAAATGAAAATGAAGACACAATTTATCAAAATATTTGAGACACAGCTAAAGCAGTACTGAGAGGGAAACTCATAGTCATACAATCACCTATTAAAAAACAAGAAAAAACCCAAATAAACAACCTTAATGCACACATTAAGGACTTAGAGGAAGAGGAACAAAGGAACCATAAAGCAACCAGAAGGACAGAAATCACTAAAATTAGAGCAGAAATAAACAACATCGAAAATAAGAGAACCATACAGAAGTACAATGAAGACAAATGTTGGTTCTTTGAAAAATTAAACAAGATTGACAAACCCCTAGCCAGACTCACTAAACAAAAAAGGGAGAAGACTCAAATTCATAGAATTGTAAACGATAGAGGAGATATCATAACTGACACCACAAAAATCCAGAAAATCATGCGAGACTTCTATAAAGAACTATAAGCCACCAAGCTAGAAAATCTGGAAGAAATGGAAGAATTCCTAGAAGCATATGCCCTTCCAAAACTGAACCAAGAAGAACTACAAAACATAAATTCATCAATCACAGACAAAGAAATCGAAATTGTTATTAAGAATCTCCCCAACAACAAAAGTCCTGGACCAGATGGCTTCACAAATGAATTCTACAAAACCTACAGGAAACAGTTAATACCCGTACTCCTAAAGCTTTTCCATAAGATCAAAGAAACAGGGACACTGCCTTCCACTTTCTATGAAGTCAACATCACTCTGATACCGAAAGCAGAGAGAGACACAGCAAAAAAAGGAAAACTACAGACCAATATCTCTGATGAACATAGATGCCAAAATATTAAGCAAGATCTTGGCCAACTGGATACAGCAGCACATCAAAAAGATTGTTCATCATGACCAAGGGGGATTCATCACAAGAATGCAAGGCTGGTTTAACATCTGTAAGTCAATCAATGTCATTCACCACATCAATAAAAGCAAAGCCAAAAACCACATGATTATCTCAATAGATGCAGAGAAAGCCCTTGACAAAATCCAACACCCATTCATGCTCAAAACTCCACAAAAAAATGGGAATAGATGGGAAATTCCTAAAGATAGTGGAATCAAAATATAGCAAACCAACAGCCAACATCATACTCAATGGACAGAAGTTGAAAGCATTTCCCCTCAGATCAGGGACTAGACAGGGCTGCCCACTATCACCATTACTCTTCAACATAGTATTGGAAGTTCATGCCATACCAATCAGGCAAGAGAAAGATATCAAAGGAATACAGATTGGAAGGGAAGAAGTCAAACTCTCACTATTTGCAGATGATATGATAGTATACATAGAAAAACCTAAAGAATCCAGTAGAAAACTACTGGAAGTTATTAGGCAATATAGCAAGGTATCAGCTACAAAATCAATGTACAAAAATCAGTGGCATTTCTCTATGCAAACACTAAAACTGAAGAAGACATCCAGAAATCACTCCCATTCACTGTTGCAACAAAATCAATAAAATACCTAGGAGTAAAGCTGACCAAAGAGGTGAAAGACTTGTATAATGAAAACTATGAGTCACTCTTCAAGGAAACAGAAACTGATACCAAGAAATGGAAAGACATCCCATGCTCATGGATTGGAGGAATCAATATCATAAAAATGAATATTCTCCCCAGAGCCATATACAAATTTAATGTGATACCCATCAAATTTCCACCAAACTTCTTTAAGAAAATATAACAAATACTCATTCATTTATCTGGAAACAGAAAACACCTAGAATTGCCATAACCATCTTGAGGAAAAGAAACAGAAACAGAGGCATCACACTCCCAGATCTCAAACTATATTATAAGGCCATCATCAAAACAGCCTGGTACTGGAACAAAAATAGGCACACAGACCAGTGGAACAGAATTAAAAGCCCATATCTAAACCCCCACACCTATGGACATCTAATCTTTGATAAGGGGGCCCAAAGTATTAAATGGAAGAAGGAGGCTCTCTTCAATAAATGGTGCTGGGAAAACTGGCTTATAACATGCAGAAGAATGAAATTGAACCACCTTATCTCACCAGAAACAAAAATCAACTCCAAATGGATCAAAGACCTGAATGTCAGACCAGAAACTATCAAATACTTAGAGGAAACATTGGTGAAAAACTTTCCCACCTAAACCTCAAGGACATCTTTGATGAAACAAACCCAATTGCAAGGAAGACTAAAGCAGAAACAAACCAATGGGGCTACATCATATTGAAAATCTCCTGCACATCCAAAGAAACTATTAAACAAACAAAGAGACCCCTCACAGAATGGGAGAAGATCTTCACATGCCAGACATCAGACAAGAGACTAATCACCAAAATATACAGAGAACTCAGAAAACTTAGCACCAAATAAGCAAATGACCCCATCCAAAAATGGGCACAGGATATGAACAAACATTCACTTCATAGGAGATCCAAAAGGCTAACAAACATGAAAAACTGTTGCAGGTCGCTGATTGTCAGAGAGATGCAAATAAAGACAACATTACAATATAACCTCACTCCTGTGAGAATGGCATACATCAAAAAGGACAGCAGCAACAAATGTTGGAGAGGCTGTGGGGACAGAGAAACCCTTCTACACTGCTGGTGGGAATGTAACTTGGTCCAGCCTCTCTGGACATCAGTCTGGTGAATTCTTACAAGGCTAGACACAGACCTTCCATATGATCCAGTAATTCCTCTCCTGGGGATATACCCCAAGGATTCCATAATGCCCAAGCAAAAAGATGTGTGTACATTTATGTTCATAGCAGCACAATTCATAATAGCTAAAACCTAGAAGGAACCCAGGTGCTCAACAGCAGATGAGTGGCTGAGAAAGCTGTGGTACATATACACAATGGAATACTATGCAGCTATTGAGAACAATGAGCCCACCTTATCTGACCCATCTTGGACAGAGCTAGAAGGAATTATGTTAAGTGAGCTAAGTCAGAAAGATAAAGATGAGTATGGGATGATCCCACTCATCAACAGAAGTTGAGAAAGAAGAACAGAAAGGGAAACTAAAAGCAGGATCTGATTAAATCAAGAGCAGGGCACCAATGTAAAAACACTGTGGTGAAGGGGAGGGTGGCCATTGGGCTTCCTGGCATGGTGGAGGGTGGGGGGGTGGGGGTGGGGATGGGACACAGTCTTTTGGTGGTGGGAGTGGTGTTTATGTACAATTCTATTAAAGTGTCAACATTATATAAACCACTATTTAATTAATATGAGAGGTGAAAAACTGATGATATGCCTAGAACTTCTTAAAACACAGACTGAGTCTTTTTAATACATAGGCTGTCTTTGATCTGTTCTCTCCCAAAAGCCTAGACCAGGGAGAACAGAAGCAATTGACAACACAGCTATATACAAGATGCTGGGTACTACACCCCAAACCCTATCAAAGGGACTTTCCAAAGTTAACCCTATCACCAAATAATGTGATGATAGCAATAACTATCCATGGTCTTTTTTAACCCTAAGACAACAGGAACCTCACGTTTCCACTATAGAGCCTATATTTCCCCCAGTCCTGGAAACTTAGGGTGGGGCCCACTTTTCTGCATGCTGCTTTCAATTCAAATCAAATAATATTGCATCCGTGGATCGCAACCTAATCAACACAACAAGTGCCACCCCAGCATGCGTGCTTCACTTCAGACTGTGACCAGAGACTTCTGGTGTGGAATGACAACCCTTCAGCTTCATCACTCGGGTGAGACCTTTCTTTTCATAGTATTCTCTAATTCCATTCCAGGTGTTCTACTCCCCAATAAAGTCCCCAAACCTAGATATAGTCCAGGTCCCCTGAGATAGAGCATAGGTTCACCCGTGCCGATAAACTAGGGGAAAAATATACACCTGAAAGCAGAAGTACACAAAAGCATGCAGGGAATACCCCCAACACTTCATCTGCAATATTACAGTCTTTAGGTCCATGATTGTTCAACAATTTGTTTGGCTTTGTATGTTAACTCTCTTTTCAGCGACCAGGTTCCAGATGCTGACCAGACTTCCCTGGACAGATGACTCCATTAATGTGTACTGGAGCGCCACTTCCTTAGAGCCCCACCCTACTAGGGAAAGAGAGAGACAGACTGGGAGTACGGATCAATCAGTCAACGCCCATGTTCAGCGGGGAAGCAATTACAGAAACTAGACCTTCCACCCTCTGCAACCTACAACGACCCTGGATCCATACTCCCAGAGAGATAGAGAATGGGAAGGCTATCAGGGGAGGGGGTGGGATGTGGAGATCGGGTTATGGGAATTGTGCGGAATTGTACCCCTCTTATTCTATGGTTTTGTTAATATCTCCTTTCTTAAAAATTTTTTTAAAAAGCTCTATATATTTTTTCCTATTTCTCCACTGTTCAGAGGATTTTTTTGTTTGCTTGTTTTAAGAAGAAAAAGGATTTCTAGGACTAGGAGCAATAAGGATCTTAATGAGAATGGGGAGGGTTTCTTGTAGTTTTAAGAAGAGTTTAAAATAGCAAAAGTGGGGAGTTGGGCGGTAGCGCAGCAGGTTAAGCACATGTGGTGCAAAGCGCAAGGACCAGCATAAGGATCCCAGTTCAAGCCCTCAGCTCCCCACCTGCAGGGGAGTCACTTCACAAGCAGTGAAGCAGATCTGCAGGTGTCTATCTTTCCCTCTCTATCTCCCCCTCCTCTATCCACTTCTCTCTGTCCTATCCAATCACGACTACAATAAAATAATAAGGGCAACAAAAGGAAATAAATTAAAAAATTAAATAGCAAAAGTTGGTGGGGTAGATAGCATAATGGTTATGCAAGGAGACTTTTATGCCTGAGGCTCTGAAGTCCCAGGTTCAATCTCCTGCACTACCAAAAGCCAGTGTTCTGGTTAAAAAAATAATAAACAAATAAATAAATAACAATAGTTAATTAGTATTATAACCAAATTTGTTGGATGTCTGTTCTTCTTAAAAATCCAATGGTCAGCATCTACAGTAATATATTTGACCTCAACATGCTTTGTTTCCTTTAGGGATATCTACTAATTACATTATCGTAGACACTGACAGGGCCAAATGGTTTTGATCTATCTGGCCTAAGCATTGAGCATATTTTAAATCTAGTTGTAAAAATAATAATTATTTATTTTTTATCATTTTTATGTATTTATTGGATAGAGACAGCCAGAAATTGAGAAGGGGGAGATAAAGAGGGAGAGAGACAGAGAGACACCTGCAACCCTGCTTTACCACTCGTGAAGCTTTCACCCTTAATGTGGGGACTGAGGGCTTGAACCCTCCTTGCACTCTGTAACACGTGCTCAACCAGGTGCACCATCACAGGACTCCCACTAATATTTTACTGAAATACATTTTTAACTAAAATTATGTTCACAAAAATCTCAGACTATAAATGAACGCCATTCATTTCTCTGAGAGAATACTCCCAGTAAATTTAAGTGCTAAAGCTGTGTTATTAACATGTTAACAGGGAAATGTTGGGGAGAAGAAAACTTTTTTTTAATGCTCTGTTCTAATCAACCTGGTATGACATGTTGACAAGCAGAAAGACATATTTAATCATAGAAAAATTATACTTTACAGAACTGTGATTTAAAAAGGCAGCTAGGGGGCCAGGTAGTGGTGCACCTGGTTGAGCGTACATGTTATAGTGTCAAGGATCCAGATTTGAACCCCTGGCCCCCACCTGCAGGGAAAAGCTTTGCAAGTGGTGAAGCAGGGCTGCAGGTGTCTCTCCCTCTCTGTCCTTCCCTTCCCTCTCAATTTCTGACTGTCTGTATCCAATAAATAAATAAAGAGAGTGCAAAATAAAATAAAAGGGCAGTTAGGTCAGCAATTTATAATCTACATTTGTAGAGGAAGAAGAGGAGGAGGAAGAATACTTATGGGAAAACAAGTGCCTTTTTGTGAAAGTCATCCATGAATGATGGAACAGATTTATTGCAAATGGTCTCTTCAGATACAATCTTAAGACTTTTCAACTCTGTATGTAACACCACTCTGCCTTGGTTGTTTTCAAGAAGGGGATTTATGATAATTGAGACATTTTAAGGGGTCATTCTTCAGGAGGCACCACCAGTTGAGCACACACATTACCATGTGCAACGACCTAAGTTCAAAGTCTTGGTCCCTAGTTGCAAATGGGATACATCACAAGCAGTGCTGCAGGTATCTATCTCCCTCTTCCCTCTCAATTCCCCTCTTTCCTATCAAAGAAAAGGAAAAGAAAAAGAATAAGTAAAAGGGAAAAACTGTCACCCAGGAGCAGTGACTTCATCATGCAGGCACTGAACCCCAGTGTTAGCCCTGGTAGCAACTAAAAGAATGGGGGTAGGGAGGCTTTTTGAAAGTTGTGCTTTTAGACAGAGAAAAGGTTCAAAATACAGAGTTTCTCTACTCAAAATAACTTTTGCGCTGCAATGGCATATTCTGGACCCCTACAGATACATTAATGTGATGTCTTGTTAAAAGCAATTAAGTTACCCAAAGGGAGGTTCAGAGGATAAGTGACTCCATTTGTGTAGAAGTCACAAAGCCAGAATATTCTCTGAGCAAGGTCAAATTCTAATACGTCTTGGGAGGGACCCCAGGAGAGAGGACAGTATATAGGAGATCAAGTGTCAAGGGAAACAGGTCAGACAGGCATTATAAATTACAAAGGACTCTGCAAATGCCAGATCCTGTCATCTGTGGAACAAACTTGTTAGATGAGTTTAATTGAGGTCTTTTGCTTTTGTCCAAAGAGAAAGTCTAGGAAAAGCATGATGCTTAACTGTGACCACTAGAATATTAACTTCTAGAGGGAGACCCTGACAACACAACTTCCCTTTATCCATTTAATTTCACATACAAGGCTTGTAAACCAATTTAGCATAAGCTTGCAGGGGCACATACTTAATAGGAATACAGAGATAAGTCTGTAATTATCTGAAAGCAAAATGTATAAAGCCTTGTCTAGTACACTGTAAATGCCTCTATAAATACCAGCTGTTCTGGGGTCAGATGCTGGTGCCCCCAGTTAAGTGCACACATCACCATACACAAGGACCCAGGTTGAGGCCCCACTCCCCACTTACAAGGGTAACATTTCTTGAACAGATATTTGATAGGTCAATATATATGTGTGCATTTAAATCATTTCTTGTAGATGCTAAATGTTGCTATTTGCAAAAGTTCTATCATCCAAGATTAAGTCCAAAGACGAAATGATTTATAGTGATGGTTGATCCGTGATCTCATGAACATGATAAAAAATCTGATTCCTTCCTGTCCCTTCACTGTGCCTGTCAAAAGATTCCTAGAATCAGAACTTCGTTTTATACTGGATGTCCTTGTGATTAGTTGCATCACTTTGACTGACTTAATGGAGACTGCATATTCCTTTGGATCTTTGGATCATTGGCTGTCTGATTTTTTTCTAAAAAGAATTAGTTTTCCTTTTTAAACATGTAAAGACAAACTGGCAAGTGTATCCCATGAATCTTTGCATAGGGAAACAGGGTTCCCCAATGAAGTCAGCTTGTCACTCTGTTTCATAGTCCCAAGGATTTCTGTCTGTCCTTAACGTCTGTATGTCATTTTAAAAATAGCCATGAAAGGGCCTGACAGTGGAGCACCTGGTTAAGCACAAATATCACCAAGCACAAATATCACCAAGCACAAGGACCCGGGTTCAAGCCCCTGCTCCCCACCTGCAGGGGGTACTTCATGAGTGGTGAAATAGGTCTGTAGGTGTCTATCTTTCTCTTCTCCTTTCTATCTCTCCTCCTCTCTCAATTTCTCTCTGTCCTGATAAATAAAAATAGAAAGAAAGGAAAAATGAGAGAAAGAAAGAAAGAAAGAAAGAAAGAAAGAAAGAAAGAAAGAAAGAAAGAAAAAGAAAGAAAGAAAAAAACCAGTGGGAACAGTGGATTCCTAGTGCCCAGCCCCAGTGACTACTGAGATTTCCAGCAGTGAGCTTGACTATGAAGAAACAGCAGACTTACTCCTATAAAATTTACAGATTAGTACACATCAGGAGAAATTGATCTAAAAACTTTGTGAAATATCCAGATAATTATTTAAATATGAATTTTATTACCATAGAAAATAATTAGAGCCAAACTTGATTATCTCATAAGTGAACAAACCATGAATAGCGTATTATTAATTGTGGTTGTATGTACTGATCTTGTGAATTATGATGGAGTTGGTCGATAAGTGTGAAATAACGTAAGACAATATAGAGTAAAACTAAAAGTACTTATGATCTATTGCAGACAATCCATAAGAAGTAAGAGAAGAAGTTACTGGAAGGAGATTAGGGATCCACTTTACTATGGTAGAAGGAAGATGTCACTTGGTGGTGGTGCTGTATGCAGATACATATAACCAGAAGATAAGTAACTGTATGGGTGGGGCCAGGGAAATAACATAAAGGGATTTCATGCTTGTGGTTTTGAGGCAGCAAGTTCAATTTGTGGCACCACCTCCAATCAGAGCTGAGTTGGAAAAAACAAAAGAAGGGAAAAAAAAAGGAAGGATGAAAGGGAGAGGAAGGTAGAAGAATAAAAAAAATGTTGTGAAAACAGCCTTTTTTTTCTTTCCAAATTGTTTTAATTGTTTCATTAGGGAAAGTTGCAAAAATAGTTATTGCCACATAGATACAATTATCTACCTATGATAGGTGTCAGCACACCACTCCTAACTTCAACGTAAGTCCTTCTCCACCACCTTGCACCATGTCATAAACTTCCTCTCAATTCCCTCCCATTTTTTCCCTTTTCAAAGTTCTTGGAAGAAACAACCTTGTAAATAATTATTTCCTCCATAAAGAGGGAAATGATCAAATGTGAGGTTAGTCTCCAAATCTACCAAGCAGTACAGTAATCCTAGCTAAATCTCTAAGAGACTTTTCTCTACTTTCCAGGGATTTCGTTTAGTTGGACTTAGAGTGTAGGAGGGGTAAGAACAGTAATCTGACTACCAGCTGGTAACAGAAATATCCCACAGCCCCAGTACAGTACTAGATGTGTTCCTATTTGATTACATTGCCTAGTTTGATCTTTTTCCTAAAACATATTACATTGAAATATATATGTATTTTGGCTCATTCATGCTTTGTTCACTAAGAATAATAATTTTCTCTTTATTATTTCCCCCTGAAAACTTAAGAGGAGGCAGACACTTCACTTGTAACAAAATTAACAGGATTGCCTTAGGTGAATACCTGGTCATCAGCATTCACCTAAGTGATGGTAAGTGTGCTTGCTGACCAGAGGGATTATACTGTATGCAGCTCAGTTTCCTTGGACATAACTTCAGCATCACCAGGAGAGAAACAGCAGAGGACAAAAATGAGGAGAGAAGGAAGCAAGAGAGTTAGCAGGTTTCATGGGCAAGAAAGCTGTGAAGTCATTCTAACAGCGTACTTGAGACTTAAGAGGCATGATACACTGAAGATTTGTCTAACAACAACAACAAAAAAATCAGATTCTTGTGGTCCAGGAGATGGCACAGTAGGTAAAGTATGAAGGTTAGAGTTTAGAGTATCTCAAGCATGAAGTTTAGACTTCAATCTTTGGCAGCACATGTACCAGAATGTCTGGTTCTTTCTCTCTCCTATCGTTTAAATAAATAAATAAATAAATAAATAAATAAATAAATAAATAAAATCTTTTTTAAAAATCAGACTTCGGGAGTCCAGCGGTAGCGCAGAGGGTTAAGCACATGTGGCACAAAGTGCAAGAACCATTGGAGGGATCCTGGTTTAAGCCCCGGCTCCCCACCTGCAGTGGAGTCACTTCACAGGTGGTGATGCAGGTCTGCAGGTGTCTGTCTTTCTCTCCCCGTCTTCCCCTCCTCTCTCCATTTCTCTCTGTCCTATCCAACAACAATGACATCAATAATAACTACAACAATAAAACAACAAGGGCAACAAAAAAGGGAATAAATAAATAAATAAATATTTTTTGAAAAAGAGTTTCTAGCTAGGACTGTTACATCTGGACCAGGTGAGTGATCAGTGACCCAGGGTATGTTCTGGGTTAAAAATTAAGATATTTTCATTCAAGAGTTATAAAATTGTTATACCAGTAAAACAAAAACAACAATAACTATTCTAAGTAAGTTATGCCAATAAAACACATCCTGGTCAGATGCAGGAATGAGTTTGTGGGAATGAAGAAAAGCTCTGAATAGATTATCAATTTTGATTCTGTGAACTGCCACAGTAAACTTGGTTAGTACCAGTACTGTAATTGTAGTTTTATTTAAAATCTTTATGAATATGGTATATTGATAGCTTGTACTCTCTTTACCTTACCAATTATGCAATGTAGAATAGAATTAATTCATCTTGGAATCTCAGCCTAGAGGCAAATCCTTTAGACTTTGCCAATGATTCTGTGAATAACCTCTGTGACTTTTTTTTTTTTCTCTATTAACTAGCTAGACTAGGTTCTTTGGGTAAGAAAGTAGACTATCAAAAATTCCTCATTAACTTTTCTTCTGACACTGCCAGGCTTCTCTCCTCTCTTTGTACATGGAGATCAATTCCATGCTGTACTTCACTTACCAAGCTTCCTCAGTTATTTTAATCACAAAGTTAACTTATTTCAGAGGCATGCATAAAGGCATACTCCACAGCTTCAATTTTGATGAATACAGAGTTAATGAAGGCAAATACAATAGTACTCTTCAAAAAGTATTCACTTAAGGACAAAATGCATTCACATCTCACCCATCTATTTTTAATAAAACGTTTTGTTCTTATCTTGTCATTTACTCTGTTTACCAGTGTGCTTTCCAGAAGTATAGGTTTTCTTTCAATTTATGGTGTGGTTGTTTGAGCTGCACTTTTCTCAGCATCCTTCATAAAAATCTGCCATTGTGTATGTAGAATTCTTTATGTACATGTTTTATGGACCATGCATTTCTACTACTATTCATTTTTTAAAATATCTGTTTATTTACTTATTTGTTGGATAGAAATAAAGAGAGAGATAGGAGGTAAGTAGAGAGGGAGAGAGACAGAAAGAAACCTGCAACACTGCTTCACCTCTTGAGAAGTTTTTCCCCTACAGGTGGGGACTCAGGGCTTAAACCTTGCTTTTTTCACATTCTAACATGTGAACACAACCGGGTGCAACACCACCCAGCCTCTGTACTACGAATCTTAACACAAATTTGGTGCTCATAAATAACGACAGCACGGAAAACTGGCCAAAGTAGGTGAGATGAAAGAAAGAATCCTAAAGACCCTATAGAAAAGACAAGCAGAAACACCTCTCCCTTATCTTGATCAACTTTTCTACACAGTTTGTCATAATTAAGAAGTAATTTTTGCCTCTGTTTGTTGTTGTATGCAGACATAGTATTAGTAAGTGGGACAGCCACATATCCAGGAAACACAGAACAGACACTTTCCCTTCCTGTCTTCTTTAGCCTTGCCTTGAACTACATGCACATGTCTTAATACTGCCAACCACTGCTTTGCAGGAATGAGATTCCCGAAGCTACTATTCTCAGACATCAGAGTTCCCTGAGGAGATTGTTAGATTCCCAATGCCAGACCACACCCCAGACTAATCACATGAGAAGCTTTGTGAGTGTTAAGCATAAGTATTCTGTGAAATAACCACGGAATTCCAACATGACTTCAGGACTTGAATGAAAATCCACTGATGTAATGTGTTCTAATCAAGTATATCTTTGAGAAAATCTTTAGATGAAAAACTGTGCAGTTTTGCTATTCTTGGATCCAATAGAAAGTTTGCAATGTGAATAAATGAGTAAATAAGACATCTTTAAAAAATCCTCCAAGAGGCAGAGCTTAACTCCCTTTTATTAAAAAAAAAAGTCTTTTATCTTTTTTAATATTTATTTATTTATTCCCTTTTGTTGCCCCTGTTTTTTTATTGTTGTAGTTATTGATATCATCATTGTTGGATAGGACAGAGAGAAATGGAGAGAGGAGGGGAAGACAAGAGAGGGAGAAAAAAGACAAGACACCTGCAGAACTGCTTCACCATCTCTGAAGCGATTCCCCTGCAGGTGGGGAGTCAGGGGCTCCAACCGGGATCCTTAACCAGTCCTTGCGCCTCGCGCCATATGTGCTTAACCCACTGGGCTACTGCCCGATTCTCATAAAGCTTAACTCCTAATCATAAGGCTTCATGCTAGTCAGGAGCTTTTAGGAGCCTAAATTAGATACCCTAATCTAATCTCTGTGCTCTTTTAAATTGATCATATATTCAGTCCAATTGAACACAACACTATTTCAGAGCTTATGACAATTAAATTTTCTATCTATAATGAATATTTGTTTTATTCCAATTAAAAAATAATCAGTTCCATAAAACCAAACAAGCAAAAATCACTTAAAAATAAGCTTCAATCATGTTTATTTTATTTTCTTCAAGGAATTTTTCTTTAATGAGGAAACACATATTTTAAGCTTATTAAAAGTACAACAGTTACTGGGTAAATATGTCCCCATTAGAGATGTAATGGCCCAATTTATATACAGTAATTGCTGGGGGAAATTTTAAACATACATTCAACTTTGATTTTTGTTATTCTTGATTATATCTTAACATGTTCGCTGTTCCTGAGGTATTGTGCTATATATACACAATGGAATACTATACAACTATTAAGAACAATATACCCACCTTCTCTGGCTCATCTTGGATGGAGCTAGAAGGAATTACATTAGGTGAGCTAAGTCAGAAAGATAAAGATGAGTATCGGATGATCCCACTCATCAACAGAAGTTGAGAAAGAATAACAGAAAGGAAAAATAAAAGCAGGATTTGACTAAATTTGGAGTAGGGCACCAAAGTAAAAACCCTGTGTTGAGGGTCAGGGTGGATGTTCAGCTTCACAGGATGTGGTGTGGGGATGGGGGGATGGGACACAGTCTTTTGTTGGTGGGAATGGTGTTTATGTAGACTCCTATTAATTTGTAGTCATATAAATCACTATTTAATTAATATGAGAGGGGAAAATTGATTGAATTCCTCAAACTTTTTGAAGCACAGAGGGAGTCTTTTTAATACAATGGCTCAGTCTTTGATATATTGACTCTTAAAAGCTTAGACCAGGGAGAACAGAAGCAACCGGTGGCACAGCTATATACAAATAATGTCAAAGGACATAAATTATGGTGATGTTGTGTATGATACAGCAAATCCTAACAAAGGGATTTTTCAAAGTTAACCCAATTGCCAAATAATGTCATTATAGCAATAACTATCTATTGTCTTCTTAAACCCTAAGGCAGCAGGAACCCCTCCTCTTCCTCTTTAGAGCTTATATTTCCACCAGTCCTGGAACCGCTAAAGTGGGGCTCACTTTCCTGCATGCTTCTCTCAATTCACACCAAATGATATTGCATCTGCTGATCCCAATTTAATCAATGCAAGGAATACCCCCTTATCATGCTTCAATTCAGACTGTGTCCAGAGACATCAGGCATGGAATGTCAATCCTTCACCCTCATTACTCTGGTGAAACCTTTCCTTTCATAGTATTCTCTAATTCTATTTCAGGTGGTTCACTTCCTAACAAAGTCCCAAAACTTAGATATAGACCAGGTCCCATGAGATAGAGCATATGTTCACATGTATCCATAAATTAGGGCAAAAAATATACCTGAAAGCAAAAATACACAATAGTCTGTAGTGAGTCAGTATCAAGTTCATAATGAAATAGTGTCTACTTAGACCTAGATACCCTCCACACCTACTTCCTATTAAAGTTCTTTCACTCACTCCAAAGCTAACCTTATCAAAGCAAGGACTGCAAAAGCTGAATAAGGGCAAGAGACTGATATTTTAACAGTGACTCTTTAGTTACTATCACGCCACTCCATCAGCTGGGCCCTAATCAGGGAGTCCTGAGATTCCCAAACAGACATGATGAGCCTCGACCTTAAGTAAATCCCTCTCTCCATTCTTACAGTTCATTCCTAGCTGGAACAACACAATAGATCCTTTTGTGTATCCATAGGACCTTGCCCTCAACTTGGATCAACAATGGTAGAGAATGTTCCATCCTCCAAAGGAAGGATGGACAACATACTCTATGCTACACCTGAGGAAGATGGGTTGATATTGAAGCAGCTTGGAATGTTCCTGCTCATGACCACAAAATGTGAGCTCAGATCTACAGGGGTACAGAGGCTCCTAAGCTGAATATGGGCCCCAGATCACATCAAATCGATGGGGTTTACAGTCAACAATATTTATACCCCTTTCCCATATTAGGAGCTACTCTCTTCCCTGGTCAAGCTTTCTAGCCCTCTTTCCAGTGAAGACATCATTTCCCCAGACAATAACTTGGATCCACCTGCATATTAGATGTCAGGCTCAGGGGAAAAGAGAAAAAAAAAAAAACTAGTATAGCCACAGGCCCTTTGGAATATAACTAAAATATGCCTACTAGCTATCTATAAAATGGAGGACCCTCCCCAACTCTTCATCTGCACTATTCCAGCCTTTAGATCCATGATTGGTCAACAATTTGTTTGGCTTTGTATGTTAACTCTCTTTTCAACCACCAGGTTCCAGATGCTAACATGATGTCGACCAGACCTCTCTGGACAGACATCCCTACTAATGTGTCTTGGAGCCACGCTTCCCTAGAGCCCTTCCCCACTAGGGAGAGAGACAGTATGGGAGTATGGATTGACCTCTCAACATCAATGTTCAGCTGGGTAGCAATTACAGAAGCCAGACCTTCCACCTTTTGCATCCCACAATGACCTTGGGTCCATACTCCCAGAAGGCTAAAGAATAAGAAAGCTATTAGGGGAGGGGATGGGATACAGAGTTCTGGTGGTGGGAATTGTGTTGAGTTGTACCCCTCTTATCCTATAGTTTAGTCAATGTTTCCTTTTTGTAATTAAAAAAAAATTTTAAAGTACAACAGTTACTGGGTAAATATGTTCCCATTAGAGATGTATGGCCCAATTTATATACAGTAATTGCTGGACAAAATTTTAGACATACATTTGACTTTGATTTTTGTTATTCTTGATTACATCTTAACATGTTCGCTGTTCTTGAGGTATTGTCCAGGCTTCTGGATGTTTTTTTTTTTTTTTTTTCTTAATTGTTACAAGTAGAGTGGGAACTATCAAAGCTTGGATTGGATTTTAATTTTTCTGTAACCCCACTGGTCATGACACACTCCCCTTTCCCCCACAGGTAGTAGAGACTAGAGGCTTGAGCCAGGGCCCTTGGCACTATAATGTGATATTCTGTCCACTGCATCTCTTCCCACCACCAAATAGATGTGTTTTTTCTCTGACTTATTTCTATATTGTTTCCTAGAGCTTCCAACTCACAAACTTCATTGACTCATCAAAAGTACATGGTTATAAAATCAAGTCTAATGAGTTTTGCTCTTGTCTCTCCCAAATTATGCCACAAGTTAGCTATTGACGTCTTAAATAATTGGAAAGCCTGACTGGCTTGATTCCCTGTTGGGACATGAATGTAATTATCATATAACTGACATCAACATGTCCAGCATACTGTGGACTTACGCAAACCCACAAGGAACTGTGGACATATAGGAAGTGAGTTAAGCCAGTGTCTGATGGAAATCGCTCTCTGTTCCTGATGCTCTTGGAGGTTCTCGAGACCGCTACATGGCTTTCCCGGGGACATGAACAGTAGCTGAGCACTGGTGTCTAACTTAGACTCACAGTTCCCTGCCATCATGACTAGCCAATCTTTGCCCCTATGTCTATTTTGTTGTAACTAAATAATTGCAATGAAATAAACCTCCCATTTGTTAAACCCCAGAGAAAACCCATGTAAAATGTTTTATTACTTTTAATTAATAAATTTAAATGCATAATTTTTTAATTTAAATAATTCTTGAATTTACAAATGGCCAGAATTTTAACTTAATCTGCCTTCTTCCCATGTCATCGATTTAAAAATGCATATGCAAGTAAAAACTTGTGCAGAAGCTAATCTAGAATGAGACATAAAAAAAAAAATCTGGGAGTTCTGGTGGTGGGAATTGTGTGGACTTGTACTCCTTTTATCCTATGGTTTTGTCAGTGTTTCCTTTTTATAAATAAATAATAAAAAAGAAAGAAATCTGAATTCTAAGTAGTAGAGGAAACTGGAGTGAATTCACTATTCTAAATATTGTTTTAAAAATACATTACTAACAATATAATAAATATTTCTTTACATTTTGAAAAAAATCTGAAAATATTATTTGATACCTAGGTGATTTCAGGCTGATTAAAATTTGTATGTTACTTTTAAATTAATTTAGTTAATTTAATTAAGTAATCTGTTCATTCATTTCTTTATTTTGCCAACAGTGTTATCAATTTGGCTTTGGTGCCTACATGACCTCACCATTCCTAAAAACCACTTTTTCTTTTTCTTTTTATTGACTGTGAGAGACAGGGAATGGGGGAGAGTAGGCAGAGAAGGGATACCTGCATGCTGCGGCATCATTTGTGACACTACCCTGCAGATGGGAACCCTGCATGATGATGCGCATGCAAGATAACATGTGCATTGTGCTAGGTAAGCCACTACCTGGCCCTCATTTAAAAAACTTTATACGGAAGTAAAATGCCTATTTTTCAGACCTGTTATAGAGGCTGGGAATACATTATGTGGCATTCTAACAAAGTGCCTGGCACAGACAGTATCTCCTTCATGAAATATTATTGTTACCCTGATGTTCTTACTACTGTTGGGCTAGCATGCATGCCTAATCATACTATCAGGACACATTCTTCACCTGTGAATACTGGATGGAAAATTTTATCTTTGCAATCTTTTATGCGAAGTAGATTAAATGATTCATACAGAAATGATCTGAAATTTATAAATCACCATGCTTATTAGCAATTATTGTTGGTGTGTATTACTATTTTTCACATGATACTAAATGACTTTACTAATCAAATTCCTTGAAGATATGTAAGGACTTGGACAAAATTAAACTTGTAAAACTAAACAAGTACAATTCCCATAATAAAGCAGATTTCTTGAATGATGCTTAGAGAAATTACAACTACTTTTGGCGGGTGGGGTGCGGTGGAGCAGGGATAATGAACGTTTGTTCAGTTACCAGCCTCACAAGGACTATAAAGTCTATTTCCTCTCTGAAATTATGATAAAGGACATTAAATGTTGAAACCAATATAAAATTGTTTCCTAATTAAATGTTCTGTTGATTGTATTATCACCCTTCCACACTATCTCTTCTCATCCTCTCTAAAGAAAATGCTTTTGCATTACATTTCTAAAGCTGACACTTTGATGTCAATCCACATTAAATTGGCCACCCACTGAATTCTGTCAAGAGTGGAGATTACATGATTGTTAAACTTCAGCTGAACTCAAACACAACTATACCTGGAGGAGCAGGAGATTCATTTCTATCCGTATTCTTTGCTGAAAGTGAAGCTCCCCAAAATGACCCTAGTCAGTTGAGTGTAATATAAAATGAGTGATGTACTGAAGTTTAATATATATATATATATATATATAATCATTTTATTATCTTAATTTACTTATTGGATAGAGACAGCCAGAAATCAAGAGGGAAAGGGGATGATAATGAGGGAGAGAGACAGAGACACCTGCAGCCCTGCTTCACCATTTGTGAAGCTTTCCCCCTGCAGGTGGGGACTAGGGGCTCAAACCCAGGTCCTTGTTCACTGTAATATGCATTCATCCAGGTGTGCCACCACCCAGCCTCTAAAGGTTATATTTTAACAAAAACCTTTTGATGCATAGATATCAATGATTATTGTAAAATTTAATTAATAATAATAATTAATTTATGTCATTACTCAGTGATAAATACCTAAAGAATATTGTTAGTTACCATTCTTAGTACAGTATTTCAAATAAAATATATAGATCTTTTGAAAACTTCTAAAACACAAGTCTAGGAGGCCTGGCTGTGATGCACCCAGTTAAGCACACACATTACCATGTGTAAGAACCCTCATTCCAGCCTATGCTCCCCTCCTGCAGGGAGGAAGCTTCAGGAGAGGTGAAGCAGGGCTGAAGGTGTCTCTTTTCCTCTCTACCTCTCTATATCCCCCCACCTCAACCTTCCAGACAAGGGCACCTTATAAACTAATAATGAGTAGACTTCCAGACAAGGGCTCCTTTCTGCACATGCTACTTTATCACCTTAAAACAAAGACCATGAATTACTTTGTATGACAGACATGTAAACCATGACAAATATGGTTTTACTAAACTACTCCCTTCCCCTCTGCCCTGAAGTGCCTGTAATTTACCCTCAGAAAAAAATGCATTGTGAACTCATGGCCAAGCCTTATACAGTTACTTTCCAGTTGTGATCAAATACTTTGTAGGTCAAGATTACACAATACATTGTGTTTGGGTTAATGATTACTTCAACATTCTCTCTGGACTATGGTTATATCTGCCTGCTTGTGTCTCTTAAGAAATGTATCGACCCTCAGAGGCTTCTCTCGGAGCTGGAAGATTCTGGTGTGACTTTTTCCTCTCTGTGCACTATACCCTCGTCATGCAGAGCTACCCCAGGACTCCCAGGGGACCGCTCCACCTCCACCTCCAGTAGTCAGGGAGGCAGGGGATCCAGAGCAAACAGCATGCTTCACTCTTTCCCCCCTTTTTTTGGATGTTGTGTGAATATGCCAGCAGTAAATATCCATATTCTTGGAGAACTTGGTTTAACCACTGGTACTGCCATATTTTAGTCTCTGCATTTCTCTCTTTCCCCTCCTTCTCTATCTGCTGTAAAAATGAATAAATCATAAATATATTTCCTTTTTGAACATTCTCTGGATAACCAGACAGAGAAATCACACAGTATATATGTAATGACATTGTAGACTGCTTTCTAGAAACGGAATTTTTATACCAAACAATACATTTAAGTTTCAGGATGTTGAAACGTGTTGCCAAAAATGGTGCCAAATATATTTCATTTAAAGGTTATCCCAACTTCATCTACCAATATCAGCTTCAGGTCACGTGACAATGCTGAGGGTTAGAAATGCTTCTAATCGGGGTCGGGCGGTGGTGCAGTGGGTTAAGCGCATGTGGCGCAAAGCGGAAGGACCGACATAAGGATCCCGGTTCGAGGCTCCGGCTCCCCACCTGCAGGGGAATCGCTTCACAGCCGGTGAAGCAGGTCTGCAGGTGTCTTTCTCTCCCGTTCTCTGTCTTCCCCTCCTCTCTCCATTTCTCTTTGTCCTATCCAACAACTAACAACATCAACAATGGTAATAATAATAACCACAACAAGGCTACAACAAGGGCAACAAAAGGGGGAAAAAAATGGACTCCAGGAGCGGTGGATTCATGGTGCAGGCACCGAGTCCAGCAATAATCCTGGAGGAAAAAAAAAAAAAAGAAATGCTTCTAATCATTGTCTTATTTATGGGAAAAACTTGCATTTTTCAGTATGTTTATTTGGCTAATAGTGTTAGACAGTTTTGTCTATAAATTTTTGTTTGTATTTATAGTTTTCTAACTCTGATTGACTCTTAAAGTTATTTCTCACATAATAATTTTGGAATATTATCCTTATTAATTATTAAATATTTTTTATTATTGCAGAGCCTGCTTCTTAGTCTGGAAAGACATACGTAACCATCATTTTCTTCATTTATTCTTGTTTAATCCAAGCAAGTTTTTTTTTAACAAAAGGAAAGTATATATATATATATATATATATATATATATGGGCAAAACATCATAATAATTATATAATTTCTTTTCCTTCTGTGTCATACATTAGAAAAGACTTCTATAGTATAAAATGTATATAGCATATTTCCCTTGAAATCCTTTTTTATGGTCATTACCCAACTTCACTGTTGCTGGCTGACTTTTTCAATAGAGAAGGACAAAGAGAGGAAAGGACAAAAACAGTGAAGCTACTTCCAATGTGATGAGGTCAAGCATGAACCTGGGTCACCCACATGGCAAAGCACTATTCCAGTGAGTGATTTTGCCAGTAACCCTGTATTCTCTTCATAATAATGAAAAATGATTATAATTCATTGATCCAAATAATCTATGAAAATATTCACACTGGAAGCTGTTCACACAAAACAGAATTCCCTGAGGCAGGAGGTTCTTTCATTTTGAACTCCCCTCATTGACTTGGCACTGTAGAGAAAGCTGCTATAACAAGACTCAGTTTGTTATGGACCCTTCATGATGGATCTCAGTGCATTTGCAAATATTCTTATATATAATACATACATATGCACATACATAAATACATAAATGTCTTTATTTTGAGCTTTTCCTTCTCATAAATATTTACAAAGAGGAGAAAGAATGACTTCAGTCAACAACCCATGTATTTCTGGAGACCCATCTTTTTAAACAATTTTGCCATGTGGGGAATAGTTTACCAATATCTCTTATGATGATGACAGCTACAGTGCAGAGAGTAAGGTAAAGGATGATAGTTACAAAATATTCCCACTTTATGTACTGTTTTTAATCTATTATATAGAAATAAATTTTTTTGGAGGTAACTAAGATTTGCAGGGTGTGTCGTTATTAAATCCATCATTTGTAAATGTCTCATTACTTAGCAAACTACAGCCATGGAAAATAAAATTTAACTAATTAAAAACTCACTCTTCATTCATTGTCCCTTTATTAGCAATGTTTGAACCCTTTAATATATCAATATATTCTAAATGAGATTTAAAAGCTGTCAGTGAAGGTGTTAAGAGATAGCTCAGTTTGGGGGGGTATTCCTTATCATACTTGAGGTCCTAGGTTTGGTCCCAGCATACTTGTGAGCACTATAGACAGTACCAAGGTGGTACCAAGATGGTAAAGTGGTGCTATGGTCTCTTTCTCTCTCTCTCTTTCCCTCTCTCTCTCTCTCTCACTCCCTCTCCCTCTGCCTCTCCTTTCTCTTGATTTATCTTTTAAAAAATATAAAATAGACATTAGTCTATGAAGACAGGCAGCTTCATGTCAGGCATATGTAAGTCCCAGGATTCATTCCTTGGCACTACACTGGAAAAAAAAAATACTGTCCATGAACACGAGAAGAGAGAACTTATTCTGAACTCAGGAAGTTAGAAAGTCAGGAAACCAGAATGCACTATATTCTAAGTGGATGGAATAGCCTTTCAGTACATGTGCTAGATAGCATGGATTTTTGCTTCACAAACAGAAAATTCATAAGCACAAGCCATGAGCTTAGCGACTGATTCATGTGGATTTTTAAATAGTACATTACAGACTGACAATAGCACTGATATTTATTATCTATACATCTCATTTCTCTTGCAGAAAGGCAGTTGTTATCTATTTTTATTTACTAGCATCAAACTCATATCTCAAAGCTTTTGTGTTTACTGAAGTCCTAGCATGCATCACAATATAAAGACAAATTAAACATGACACTTGGCATCAAGGAACTAACCACTAAGAAAAGGGACGAGGACATGCATTAATCATTGATGGCCCCAGACTGAGTAGTGAAAAAGAGAATGTGAATGTAACAGTTAATTATGGTTGCAGATCACTGGATTGGGACTTAAGGATTTGCCCTCTGCAAGGACTAAGAATTTCTCTGGAACACTAACAACTTTGTGGGGACCTGAATAAGAGCCACTGAAAAAATACCAGTCTCTTTCAGGATGTTAGACACCTGCACTGGTTTGTTGGGGTTGCCATATTGAATTCCCACAAATTGTATGGTTTGGACAGTAGAAATATATTGTTTTCTTTTCTGGAGATTGGAAATCTATGACAGAAGTGTTGACCAGGCTAGTTCCCCATGAGAGCTGTGAGAGATATTGTGTCCCATCCCTCCTGCATAACCATGGTATAGGGGAGAAGACTTGCTGGCATTCTTTCGCCTTCCTGACCTATAGAAATCTTACCCAGGTATCTGCCTTTCCCTTCACATACTCTTCTCACTGTGTGTATTTCTTTCTGTGTCCAAATGTCCATGTTTTTATATAATATGAACATGGGAGTCAGACTCATCATGAACCTGAGTGACAGAAGGCAGAACCATGAAATGATAGATTCAAATTTGTTTAGAGCTGTATAGATAGATAAACCAGTTCAGTGCACTTTGACCTTTTAACTATAGGACTTAATTTAATTTAATTTCTTTTTTAACTAGAGCCCTGCCTGGTTCTGGTTTATGGTGGCATAGGAGAATAAACCTGGGGCTTTGGAGCCTCAGGCATGAAAATCTTTTTTTTTTTGCATAACCATTACTATAGCTCCCCTGCTTCTAGGATTAGTTTATTTTTTAAAAAATTTCCATAATAAATTTGTGCTATTTTAAAATAAATTATATTTTATATAATTGTTGAAATGTTATGCATGTACAAACTATTGTATTTACTGTCGAATGTAAAACATTAATTGCCTAATAAAGAAATTTTAAAAATAAAGTATATTTTATATAATTGTTATATTGTATAATAATTCTGAATTTTTAAATAACTCATTTGGCTAACAAACACCGAAGATAAGTTTAAATGGAAAAAATACTAAATCTGTTACTTGTATATAGACAATATTTTTATGAGGTTAAAACACCTGTGAGATTGGGGAAAAATGTATATACCATTAGCTACCACAGTACTGAACCGTCAATCCCTTCTGTTGCTCAAGTAAATTAAATCAATCAGACTATCCCATGGAACTTACTGAAAAATTTTTTAAATTATTTGAAAAGACAATGTTATTATATTGCTTTTGAAACAGAATTTTGTACTATAGAATTAATTACATTTGCCTGGTATTATAGCGAACCATGTCAGCAGGAGACTAAACCAATCCCAGTTGGTAAGATTTACATTAAAGGGCACAGACAACAAGATCAAGAGAATTTATGCCAGATTTGAACTCCAAATCAGTACATGAATGTTAACTGTAAATCAAAGAGTGTAAGTTCTGGAGCTAGTGATAAGATAGGCTGACATACACACCAGAAGGTCTGAACAACAAATAAATCAAAGTTGGAAATGGAGCAAACCAATCAGCCTGTGCCACTTGGCATAAAGACACCTGGCCTAGCACTGGAAATCAGGGGAACAGGCAGAGAGCCAAAAACTGATTCCAGACAGACAACAAAGACTCCTGTCTTTGCCCAGGTGAAAAGCTACATAATTCTCAATAAATATTTATTGGTACCTGACTAACTCAGTGAATGTTGATAAACAGTTATCCACCTGATCAATCAAGGCAATGAAGAACTCCTGCACGCAAAGGGAGGTTTTCCATTTTAAAAATACATAATTCATGAAAGAGGTTAGTCAAGTCATTGACTAATTATTGATAATTAGCATTATCATCACTAAGAGTATTGGTACTGATAAACAGTTAACTGTCTGCAGAGTATTTACTACACAACAGAGACAGAAAGGGAGGTGGCTGAGTACTGATTACACAACAGAGACAGGAGAGGGTGGAAAGGAGCAGGAGGGAGGGGCTTGGGAGACCTGGTGCAAGGCAGTGGAAAAGGACCTAAGTTGGGGGTGAGACTATTTCACAGGGGGCTGGGAATTTGTATCCATGCCAACAACTGTACTCTAATCCATTAACCCTCCAATATCCAATAAAGAAAAAGGAAAAAAAGAAGAGACAGAGGGACACTTTCCCAGTTATCAAGGTATTTTTTAATTTTATTTTATTTTATAAAACAGAGAGAAATTGAGAAGGGAGAGGAGACAGAAAGGGAGAGAAACATAGAGACGACTATAGCCCTGCTCCACCACTCCTGAAGCTTCCTTCCCCCTGCATATGGGGACTGGGGGCTTGAACCTGGGGCCTTGAACCAGGTGCACCACCATCACAGTATTAAGTAACATAACAGAATGTCATTCAGATGAATCTGATTTTAAAACTTAGCACTTCTGTAGGCCCGAAGATGACTCAGTAGGCAGGATGTGTTCTTTGCAAGCCTGAATGAAGCCCAAGGTTTAATTCCAGGCACAGCACTACTAGGACACAGATCTGTTTTCTTTTTTTTTTTTTTCATCTCTCATAAAATAAAATAATAGGCCCCTGGGGCCGGCAGGCTGGGCCAGGCCGTCGCAGTACAGCGGCTTGTTCTGGGTCCCTGCCGACATCATGCTCCAGTTCCTGCTTGGATTTACTTTGGGCAATGTGGTTGGAATGTATCTGGCTCAAAACTATGACATACCAAGCCTGGCTAAAAAAATTGAAGACATTAAAAAGGACTTGGAAGCCAAGAAGAAGCCCCCCAGTTCCTGAGGCTGACACCTGCTTACTCTGGACACGATGAGTCCACTACACTCGAGGATCTCCATTACTCTCTGAACAGAAAGCTTTCATTTTAACCCCTAGTCTCAGTGATTTCCTCTTTTGCTAGACTCTGTGTTACCTTAGAGCAAAGATGGGGCCACAAATGCAAAACAGCTCTGACTTTTCTGCTTATCTTCCCCCTTCCTACCCTCCTGCCAGCCCCTTGGAAGATTCCGAGACTGGAATTTTGGTGCTAGATTCACAGTAGTTGCTCCCTTCTTCCAAAGAATTTCTATCGCCTTTTTTTGAAAAGAAAAAAATTGATAAGTTTTGTATGTATTGCTCTCCGGTTATAAGTAATGCTGATTTCACAGTTTACCAATAATAATGGGTTTTTCAACATTTGGTACTAAATTATGTTGTCTTCCAGTAGTGAAAATTAAAATTGAAAAGCCTGTTAAAAAATAAAATAAAATAAAATAATAAACCCTTAAAAGAAAACAAACTTTTATTAAACAATATACTGAATAGCCTTCCTGTCTTTTTTCAATTTTTTTATTTAAAAAAGGAGACAGTAACAAAACCAGAGGATAAGAGTGTTACAACTCCACACAATTCCCACCACTGGATCTCTGAATCCCATCCCCTATTAGTTCTCCTATTTTGTATCTCTCCTATCTTAATCCATTTGCTTGTCACAACTATCTCAAGTAACTCAAGAGGCAATAATTTGTAATAAAACAAAAAAAATAGAGAAACATAATTAAAAAAATAAAAACCCTAACACAGTTAAATAGAACAGAAGATATTTTATTTGAGTACCATTTTGGTCTCTGAACAAACTTGAGGGGACTGATCAAACAAATGATATAGTTACAGCTGTTTGAACAGTGCTATAGGACACCATCGGTGAACCCAGTCTAATCCTTTCCAGTCTCTCTGTTGAGTTAGGCAGATAGATTCAATAAGCAGAAACCAATGAGATCTATTTGCCTGTGAATAAGAAACCCAAGACCTTTTCTGCCTGTCAAAAACAGAAAGTGAAGGTTGTAAGGGCATAATCTGAAGAGATGATATGAACTGATTTATAATCTTTGTCCCTATATAATGATTTCACTATTAGAAATTGTTTCTATTTATGTCTTACCATGGTACATTTATGCTTGCCATCAAATTATCTAATGCAAGTCTAGAATTAATTTATTTTAAATAGGTTGCAGTGAGATTACGGGTCACTAATTGAGAGGATTTAATTCTGGAAACAGTGACTCATAACTGGACAGAACAAAGAAGACATCAGGAGAGAAGCCTTATTCCAGAATTCCAGCTGTAGCTGGAATTGTTGTTGCTGTGGCTACTTTGCTACATACACTCTTATGTCTGACATTGGTTTTACCAAAAGAATAATGTAATGTTTAATAAGAAAAGGGATCATGAAGTGTTGGGGGTTCCTCCATTTTATAGATAGCTAGTAGGCATATTTTAGTTATATTCCAAAGGGCCTATGTCCATACTAGTTTTCTTTTTTTCTTTTTTCTACTGAGCTGAAATCTGATAGGCAGGTGGTTCCAAGTTATTGTCTGGGGAAATTATGTCTTCACTGGAAAGAGGGCCAGAAAACTGGATCAGGGAAGAAAGTAGCTCCCTATATGGGGGAGGGATATAAAAATTGTTGACTGTAAACCCCATCGATTTGATGTGATCTAGGGCTCATATTCATTCAGCATAGGAGCCTATGTGACCTCTGCATCCCTGTAGATCTGAGCTCACATTCTGTGGTCATGAGTAGGAACCTTCCAAGCTGCCCAATATCTACCCATTTTCCTCAGTTGTAGCATAGAGTATGTTGTCCAGCCTCCCTACGGAGGATGGAACATTCTCTTCCGTTGTTGATCCACCTTGACGGCAAGGTCCTATGGGGGGCCCACAAAGGGGTCTATTTTGTTGATCTTGATGGAAATGACCAGTAACAATGGAAAGAGGAATTTATTCGAGGTCTAGGCCCATCATGTCTGTTTGGGAATCTCAGGACTCCCAGATTAGGTACCCAGCTGATGGGGTGACCTGATAGTGACTGAAGAGTCATTGTTAAAATATGCCAGTCTCTTGCCCTTAATCAACTTTTGCAGTCCTTAATTTGATGATGTTAGCTTTGGAGTGAATGAGAGAACTACAATAGGAAGTAGGTGAGGAGAGTATCTCAGTCTAAGAAGACACTATTTCATTATGAAATTGATACTGACTCACTACAGACTATTGTGTATTTTTGCTGTAAGGTATATATTTTGTCCTAATTTATGGATACATGTGAACATATGCTCTATCTCATGGGAACTAGTCTGTATCTAGGTTTTGGGACTTTGTTAGGAAGTGAACCTCCAGGAATGGAATTAGAGAATACTATGAAAGGAAAGGTCTCACCTGAGTAATGAGGGTGATGGGTTGACATTCCACATCTTCATCTGCACTATTCCAGCCTTTAGGTTCATGATTGTTCAACAATTTGTTTGGCTTTATATGGTAACTCTCTTTTCAACCACCTGGTTCCAGATGCTAGCATGATGCCGACCAGACCTCCCTGGACAGACAACCCCACCAATATGTCCTGGAGCTTTGCTTCCCCAGAGCTCTTCCCCACTAGGGAAAGAGAGAGACAGGCTGGGAGTATGGATAGATCTGTCAAAGCCCATGTTCAGCGGGGAAGCAATTAAAGAAGCCAGACCTCCCACCTTTTGCATCCCACAATGACCTTGGGTCCATACTCCCAGAGGGTTAAAGAATAGAAAAGCTATCAAGGGAGAGGATGGGATACATAGTTCTGGTGGTGGGAACTGTGTGGAGTTGTACCCCTCTTATCCTATGGTTTAGTCAATGTTTCCTTTTTATAAAAAAAAAAAAGAAAGAAGATCATAAAGAAAAAAAAAGAAGCATGGGATCATTTAAAAATGAAATCTACTCTGTGCTCTTGGCTTATTTGTTATAAACTTAAGTTTTTCTAAAAATTAAAATTTAATTAAATTATTAGCACACCACTAGATTTTCATCAGAGTTGTTAAATGATTTAGTTCTGGAAGTAGCAGAGTAGAGAAGGTAGTGACCTCTACAGCAGACTGTTGCTCTGGTTACTTTTCTCTATGACTTCAACATAAATAAGTGAATAAATAATCTTTGAATAGTGATTTCATAATTTGTAACTGATTAATTTCGTTATTCAAATGCCTTATTATTAGCTAGTAGAAGACATGAAAAATTAATATGAAAAATATATGAAAATTCCATGGAAATTTTACATGCAGGGTCAGTGAAATAGTTCACTTGGATAGTATACTGTTTTGCCTTGTATTGGACTCAGATGCCAGTCTGGCCCCCATTTCATTGAAGGAAGCTTTGGTTCCCTTTATTCTCTTTGCCTTTCTGCCTCTATAAAAATATTAATAACATAATTAGATTGATATATATTTAGCCCATTTTAATAAGGAATATTGACAAATTAACATGCCAGATATCATTAATATAGTCTTTTAAGAAATTTTTATATTAATGAATTATGTTTGCCTAGAGTAAGTCAACCAACCTTTTAGAAAACTGAACTCAATTTAGATGACACCTGAGAATGTCCTTATATAGATTTTAGGAACATTCCTGTCTAGCAATTAAATTATCTCTCACCTGACTTTTCTAAATCCTTCTGCATATTTCGCTGGTAAAGCCCTTGTATAAGACTTGAGTGAGAGGCAACGCAAAAGACCTCTTATAATAATGGATCCATCTGCTAATTTACAGTTAAGTCTGCTGTTGGAAACACTTTAACTGAAATGCCAGGTGATGCAAATGGAGAAGGAAGGATGTTACTTTTTCTATCACTGAAATACAGCCAGGTTCAAGTGTATTTGAAAATCTGGAGAGGCAGCTAGCAGAAATCCATCTATTTGCATCAAAATCTAAGCAGTTTCTAGGGATATATTGGGAAGAAGAAAATTTGATTGTGTGATAAAGTTGACTTGCCAGAGAGAAGTCCATTCTTCTATGCATAGTAATTCTAACATCAGTAATGCCCTTGATCTGACACCCCCCCACTTTGTGATTTACAGAGTGAGGAGAAAGCCGTTCAAACTTTTCTACTACATTATGGATGAAAGATCGAACTTTTTAACCAAGACACAGCTTCTAAGCTTTAATACGAATGTCAATCATCTTTAGTGGCTAAAAAGCAGAACCTGGTTCACTAGGTTTGTCAGTCCAAGTGAGGCCTATGGATGTTATCACTAAGGCTCAGTGCCTTCATGACCAATGTACAGTTTCTGGTGGACTTATTAAAAAATATTTATTTATTTATCCCTTTTTGGTGCCCTTGTTGTTTTATTGTTGTTGTAGTTATTATTGTTGTTGCTGTTGTATAGGACAGAGAGAAATGGAGAGAGGAGGGGAAGACAGAGAGGGGAAGAGAAAAACAGATTCCTGCAGTCCTGCTTCACTGCCTGTGAAGCAACTCCCCTGCAGGTGGGGAGCTGGGGGTTTGAACTGGGATCCATATGCCAGTCCTTGCACTTTGCGCCATGTGCACTTAATATGCTGCACAACACCTGACTCCCTTGGTGGGACTTTTATTATTAGTAGTAGTAGTAGTAGGAATAGGAGTGCTGATTTAATATTAATTTACAGAATTGTTAGATCACAGGGGTATAATTCTGCATTGTACTCACTGCCAGAGTTCTGTGTTCCCATCCCCTTCATTGGAAACTGCAATAGTTCTCGCAAGGTCACCGATATGGATTAACTATTTTTAAATCTTTATTTATAAAAAGGAAACACTGGAAAAAAAACTGTTGGATAAGAGAGGTACAACTCCACACAGTTCTCACCACCAGAACTCTGTAACCCATCCTGTACCCTGATAGCTTTCTTATTCTTTATCCCTCTGGGAGTATGGATCCAAGTCATTCTACGGTGCAGAGGGTGGGAGGTCTGGCTTTTGTAATTACTTCCCCACTGACCATGGGCGTTGGCAGGTCGATCCATACTCCCAGCTAGTCTCTCTCTTTTCCTTACTGGGGCATGACTCTAGGTAAGTGGGGCTCCAGGACAAATTACGGTAGCATCTGGAACCTAGTGGCTGAAAGTAAAGTTAACATATAAAGCCAAATTGTTAAGTAATCATGATCCTAAAGGCTGGAATAGTACAGGTAAAGATTTGGGGGTCTCCGTTTTTGTAGATAGCTAGTAGTAGGCATATTTTAGTTATATTCCAAAGGGCCCATGACTATACTATTTTTTTTTTCTTGAGCCTGAGGTCTCATATGCAGGGGGATCCAAGTTATTGTCTGGGAAGATGATGTCATGGCTGGAAAAGGGGCAAGAAAGCTGGATCAGGGAAGAATGTAGCTCCCTAATATGGGAAAGGGGTATAAATATTGTTGACTGTAAACCCCATTGATTTGATCTGATCTGGGGCCCATTTGCAGCATAGGAGCCTATGTGACCTCTGCATCCCTGTAGATCTGAGCTCACATTTTGTGGTAATGAGTAGGAATGTTCCAAACTGCCCAATTTCAGGACCCATCTTCCTTGGATGGAAGATAGAATATGTTGTCCATCCTTCCTTAGGAGGATGGATGGAACATTCTCATCCGTTGTTGATCCACCTTGAGGGAAAGGTCCTCTGGGGGCCCACAAAGGGGTCTATTTTGTTGTTCCTGATATAAATGACCAGTAACAATGGAGAGATCTATTCAAGGTCTAGGCCCATCATATCTGTTTGGGAATTTTAGGACTCCCCAATGAGAGCCCCAGCTGATGGAGCATCCTGATAGTGATTAAAGAGTCATCCTTAAAGCATGCCATTCTTTTGCCCTTATTCAGCTTTTGCAGTCCTTGCTTTGATAAGGTTAGCTTTGGAGTGACTGAGGGAAGTGTAATAGGAAGTAGGTGAGGAGGGTATCTAGGTCTAAGTAGAAACTATTTCATTAGGACCTTTAAGGTGTCTTTTTAGGTCTTCCTATTTGTTTGCTGTATATATTGATTTACTGCAGACTATTGTGCACTTTTGCTTTCAGGTATATATTTTGCGTTAATTTATGGATACATGTGAATATATTATCTGTCTCATGAGACCTGGTCTATATCTAGGTTTTTGGACTTTATTAGGAAGTGAACCACCTGTAATGAAGAAAAGACACACACACACTCCACTCCAAGTCATATTTCTTCCACAAAATAATTCACAAACAAGTGTCAGTGAATTAAGAAATCAAAAGAAGGAAGAAGAAAGAAAAAAAAAAGAGCAGTGAAAGAGATTTTTTTGAATTTACTAGGAGGAGAGAAAAAGGAGGGTGGAGGGAAGAGAGCGAGAGAGAGAAACAAGTTCCTCCCACAGTGGATATCACATCCAATCATCTATCAATGAAAAAAGGCAAAGCAGTTAATTTTGTTCAACCTGAAGAGGAGGGAAAAGGGACATGTGTATATAATCATAGTAATAATAAATAAAATAGAGTAAAAACCCCTAATAGATAGTTTGCAGCTTGGACCACTCCAGATTGGCTGCATACAACCTAGTCCCCGTCCTAAACAAAGCAAAGACAACCAATTATAACAAATATATATATAAAACAAAAAACAAACAAACAAAAAACTCCAGTTAGTCTTCCCCAGGCAGGACTGAAGTCCTGATTGGTCAGGTGTTCTGTCACTCAAATAGAGCTCCAGCCCCCTTCAAAAAAAAAAAAAGGCTTGGAATGACACCCCTGCTGAACCAGGAATCTTGATATATAAAATAGCTCCACAGGAAGCCTGGAGCAGCTGGCCAGCCTATGGTGGCTGGTTTTGGGGTGCAGGGGGAAGGGTGAGTTCATAATTAATAAAGCCAAAAATCCCATTTCCTTAGTCATTTATGGCCTTTGTTTGCCAGCCCAAGAGTGGGTTATAGGACTCATTTTTGGCGTCACCCTGACCACCCCCTTGCTCTCCCTTACCACTGATAGCCCAGAAATCCTACCCTCTCCTGAGAATCCCAGGTTGAAAGCTGTTTCTTTTCGGAGCTCACACCAAGTAGTGTCTCCAAGTCACCATCTTGGTTCTGTCCCCTAACTATAACACCTACACCTAATACTACTTCTAAATGTTCTTCTTTTTTCCTCTTCTCTCTCTGGTTCTTGATGAAATTGGGATTCAGAGTCCTCTGGTCATCTTCCCCTAACATTTCACTGTTGGTATGCTTCTGGATTCTGCTTGTGAAGCCTTCTGCTTTTTATTATCACATTGGGTTCACTTGTGTTGCTTGCGATGTGTTCTGTTTGCACGTCCACTGTTGGCTGGGCACCCCTCTGCCTCCAGGATATTGGTTTGGTCTCCCCCCACCTTCTCACCCTCCCCCCACCTCTGGGTCATTTGGTTTAGTCATCACTGGTTCGAGCTTCTTTCTTCTCCCCACCCCCCTATCATACATATTTCCTTTGTTCCTGACTCTTCCGCCAGAGGAGATGGAGGACAGAATAGTGTTGTGATAAGAAAAGATTAGTTTGTTGTACCACATCCCCCTCATCAATAAAGAAATACTGCTTCTCTGCTCAGCCATGAGTCCCTGGTCATCTCTGTCTCCCGCCCGCGAAGCCAGCCCTGCGGAACCTACATTTCACCTCATCTAGGGGGTATGGACCAAAATTCTTTATGGAGTGCAAAGGTGGGAGTTCAGGCTTCTGTAATGGTTCTTCTGGATGTGAGTGTTGGCACATGGATTCATATCACCTGACTGTTTTTCTATAGCAAGCTAGGGTTCTGGAGAGATGAGGTTCTAGGACATACTGGTGAGGTTGTCTGCCCAGGGAAGTTAGGATGGAATCATAATAACATCTGCAAATTGATGGCTGCAAGGTGGTAAGATATAAAGCAGCACAAACTGTTTAATAAACAGGAGTTCATAGGTGAGGATAGAGCAGATGAGATAGGGATCTATCTCATGGTGAATAGAGTGAGGAGGTCTATTTTAGGTATTTTCCTAGGGCTCCTATGACTAGTAATTTTTGCTTGAGCTTGCTTGATAGCTACCACATAGGTGGACTAAAACTATCATCTGGGAAGATGGTGTCAGACTTAGGAATAGGGCTATGAACCTGGGTTAGTGCAGAGAATAGCTCTCAAATTTAAAGAAAGTATATAAATATACTAAACTGTTTACTCCATTAATCTGACCCAGGGCCCATATATATTCACATTTAGTACAGGAGCCTGTGTAACCTCTGAGTCCCTGTCAGTCTGAGCTCACAGTTCATGGTCATAGCTGGGAATCTCCTAGGGCTGCTCTCATTTCAGGACCAGTCTTCCCATTGCTATTTTATAGTAAGAAGAGCAAGGTCCTGGAGAAGCCCAAAAGAGAGCTTTTGATGATGTTCCTGATGGAAGTGATCAGTGATGATGAAGAGAGTGGTTTAATAGAGGTCTAGGTCCAATATATCTATGTGGGAATCTAAGAATTCCCTGACTAGTGCCCCAGATAATGGGGTGGCCTGGTATTGACCAAAAAAGTCATCATTAAGTGAGCCAGTCTCTTGCATTTATCCAGCTTTTGTAGTTCTTTCTTTATCTGATGAGCTTAAACTTTGTCCCAGTTGTTAAAGTGTTTAGTGACCTTTTTTGTACTGAAACCAGTATTAGAGGTCTGGCTTCAAGTTAGGGAGGAAATGAATCTAGGATTTTAGTGGGGTCCAAGGTTTTCTTTTAATCTTTTCCTTTTTGTTTTTGATATAAATAGAGAGGAACTGGGGAGGCAGCGGTAGTCAGAGAGGGAGGCAGAGACAGAGAGAGATAGTGAGAATGAGAGAGACAGAGAGAGAGAGATAGATGTGGGGATTTCAACTCAGGTCCATGAGCATGGTAACATGTGTGCTCTACCAGATGTCCAATTGCCTAGACCCTAATTTACTCATTATTGAGGGTTAAATGGGGGGGGGAATGCAGCATATTTGGCAGAATAGACTACACATGAGTATAAATTTCATTCTTTTTTTTTTTAAATCACTAGGCTTTAACTACCCTCAAATGACATTTTCCCCCTCTTAAATAGAAAAAGATGGAGACAGAGACAGAGAGATAGTTAAAGAGTTCAGGGGCCAGAAGGTGATGCACTTGGTTAAGTGCACACATTACAGTGTGCAAGAACCCGGGTTCAAGCTCCTGGTCTCCACCTCTGAGGGGGAGGCTTCACCAGCAGTAGATCAAGACTTTAGGCATCTCTCTGTCTCTCTCCCTCACTACCTCTCTCTTCCCTCTAAATTTCTCTCTGCCGTATCAAATACAATAAATGAATAAAATTATTTTTTAAAAAGTCCACAGCACTGGGTCTAGGGAGATAGCACAGTGGTTATGCAAAATACTTTTATTTCTGATCCTCTTAAATCTTAGGTTCAATCACTACCACCAAAGACAGAGCTGACACAATCCTCTGGACTCTATGTTATTCTTTCTGTCTCACTTCCATTATAACAAAATAAGCTGAATGTGTGAGAGAAAGAGATAGATAGATAGATAGATAGATAGATAGATAGATAGATAGATAATCCCAAGCATTGAATCTTCCTTTGTTGTAGTGGGGGCCAAGCTCAAATTTTGGTTACATCACAGTGTGCTGGCAACCCCTATGCTTCTCTCAAATGCCTTTGGATAATTAAATTACCTGCATCAGGAGACAATAATTGTTTTGATCTTTATGTATTGCATCAACTCTTGTCATACCAGCACCCTACCACAGGGGTAAGCTGACCTTTAAGAAACCTATAATTTCTGACGTATTTTGTTCTTTGTTTAACTTTCTATTTCTATATAAACCCAAACCCCCCTTCAATTAAATGAGTGTTTGCACCAGAATACTCCCTGATGCCTCTTTTCTGATCTCTGGGACACTTAAAGCCAGAGAGGGAGGGTCGGTGACTTATCTACTGGCTGGATCCACTCCACAGGAGTGCCGGCAACATTGCAAAGCAGAGAACTAGTTAAATGAGTTACTGATATTTTGTCTGCATGGCCAAATATAAATTTCTTACTTCTCTTCTGAGCTCTCAATTTCTAAATTGTAAAATGCATTGTTGTAATTTTTCCCAATTTCACAAGGTCATAAGGAGGATCAACTTAACTAATAAATGTGATGGACTTTTGTGTTAGTTTGGGGCATTTCTTACATTTTGGACATTTTCTATGTTGCCAAGGAGGCAGGCGGAAATCTCTATCGTAATTGCCGTCACAACTAACATTTTTCCTTAAACTACCTAGACTAGATCTTATTGTTTTTATATAAGAACCCTTATGTGAGCATGCTATAATGTGATCTTTGCAAATAACCTGCATTGGTATTTTCTAAGTTATATAGTGTGATAAAATGAATTTAAGGTTTTTGAACCAAATCTTTGAGAAAGTATATGGTACCTCAACCAGGATATTATCCAATTAAATTTGTTCCCTTCAAGAAGTAACATTAAAAATCTGCAAGTGACTCATCAGTTATTCACATTATTGTAATAAATAATGTCTGGTGGTTGGATACCCATCAAGAAGAACAAAACACAGTTTGGCTACTTTAAATTCACACCAATATAGATTCGATCTAGAACAAACATCTATGTATGCATCTTCTGTTGATGTATTTCTTTTTAAACAAGTTCTGTGTATTCCACATTAGAGAATTCAGAGCAACACTCCAGTATATGCAATACCAGGGCTCAAACCATCAGACCAGGATTCTCTGGCATGGAGCTATTTGCCTAGCTACAAAACAAAGATTTAAATGTGAAATTCAAATTAATTAGATTGTCATGGAACATTGTGTTGATTTTAAAATAAATTCTAGAATAGAGAGGGGATTATCATTTGGACATATGGCTTCAATGAAATAAATTAATGAGTAATAGTTTGATGACAAAAGGATGAACACAAGAGCCATACATATGACAGTAGGGAATGTATTATGAATGGTTATAGTGTCTGTCTATCTCTTCCTCTTTATCTCTCTCCAGTAAAATTTTTTAAAGCAATAAAAGAGTCTTCCAGGAGGCCTAGAATCATGTGGGCATCAAATCCTGGAGCCAAAACCAAAATAAAACAAATGAAAAGTATGAATGGAAAAAAATATATATCACCAGCAGCAAAGTAGAATAACAAATGAATAGCTAAGGAAAAGACTTTCAAAACATATAACAAAAGCATATTTTTCTATACTTTAAGGAACATATACAGGCCAGAAAAATACATCACCCGGATCAAGAATATTCTGACACGCCTATGACCCGTATATGAGATAATCTCCCACAGAATTTCAGGAAGCTTCAGCATTGGAGTCTATGTTCTTCTTTCTCTCTGTCTCTATCTGAAAAAGGAAGCCAGGAAGTGAAGTCCTGGAGATGAAAAAATATATATAAAGAAGAGGGGGCAGGTGGTGGCAAACCCAATAGTGTGTGTGCATTACAGTGTTCAAGGATCCAAGTTCAAGCACTTGGTCCTCACCTAAAGGAGGAAAGCTTAACTAGTGGTGAGACAATGCTGCTTCTCTCTCAATCTCTCTCTCCTTCTTCCTTTCCTCTTGATTTCTTTCTAAGGAATAAATAAATAATAAATAAAGTTTAATGGAGTAGTGGAACAGTGAATATTAGTAACAAAAAAGAGATTTAATTAGTTTTTGCTCAGAGAACAATTCTAACAGTATTTATAGAGGATACCTGTACATAATTTCTTCTTCTAGCATTTGCCCTTCTTCCGTAGCCAGTCAACAGCGTCAGGTTGAGCCTGATGTAAAGTTTCAAGACCTCCTTTGAATCTGGAGAGGTGGCAGTCGTTGACTATGTGGGTCATAGTCTGTCTGTAGCCACAGGGGCAGTTCGGGTCGTCTCTGGCTCCCCAGCGATGGAACATAGCGGTGCACCGGCCATGGCCTGTTCGATAGCAATTGAGGAGGGCCCAATCATAACGTGCTAGGTCAAAGCCAGGTTGATGCTTGCAGGGGTCTGTGATGAGGTGTTTGTTCTTTACCTCAGCTGACTGCCAACTCTGTTTCCAAGAGACTGGAACAGAGAAGTTCAGTGTAGGCGTAGGGGACCAGATTGGGTGATGAAACGTCAAGCGTTGGACAGGGTGGGCGAAGATATCCGCGTATATTGGCAGGTCCGGTCGAGCGTAGACGTGGGAAATGAACTTAGATGATGCCGCATCCCGACGAATATCTGGCGGGACGATGTTACTAAGAACTGGCAGCCATGGAACCGGGGTGGAATGGATGGTTCCAGAAATTATCCTCATGGAGGAATATAATTTGGAATCGACCAAGTGGACGTGGGGGCTATGGAACCATACTGGGGCACAGTATTCTGCACTGTATATAATGAACAGAAAATGTCCTATTTTTTTATCTATCAGATAACTTGAGACAATGGTGTTGTGATGGAGCAAAGAGAAGACTGGCATTCTCTGCCCTTATTGGTCAGGATACTAATTGCTACGGATTCCGTGACAGAATGTAACCCATTGCCATTAAATGATTGAATGACTCACATTAAATATACAGCTTTTATGAATTTATATTTTACATTCAATACCAGTGAACCAACATTATGCATGAGATTATTTACTGCAATATCTCTTAATATGGGAAAACATTACATATAACTTTAATTCCATCCAGAAGGAACTGGCTGAAAAATCACAGTCTTGTCATTCAGCACAACAGACACTAAGTCAGTATCAGGGTCACTAAGAAGTGAACAGTAATTACTAAACCATATGATTTGCATTTGAAAGAAAGAAAAAAATTCCTTACCGTGTTTTGTCTCTTGAGAGTGGGCTACTAGTTGATAGATAGGCTAAAAGCAGCCCAGCATTTCAGTTTATAAGTGTCTGTATTTTGATTTTGCACATGGGCATGCATTATTTACTAAAAAAAAACCTGATTAATGGAAATGAATGAAGACAATAACATCAAATATGCATGACACTGCAGCTGTCTGGGACTGCTTTAATTTAAGGATGCAGGTGAGAGAGTTAGTGGCAAAAATGTGAAAATAAGGTCTTCTGCTCCAAGATCACAATTCTTTTCATAATATTACATTGGCTTTAAAGTATATTCTCTAGAGATTACAGAAGTAACAAGTAATGGAATTTTAAATTAGTGTGAACATTTTTTACATCTTCTGTAGAGGTGAAAAATAAGTTACATCATGTTCTTCCTAAGGATGATCGAAAGAATCATAAAGTCATGTATATCTGAAACCTATTGATTTGTCCAGTTGAAATCTAACATCATCCTCATTGTACATTGATTTTTTTTTCCCCGAGAATACCTTGCACTGCATCTGCACATTTTTCCCTGCTGAATCTGCAGACCTGCTATTAAAATCAGCACGTTGTTTCAAATAAAACTCCACTGAGAGCCAATTAAGCTTTTAAGTTTGGGTTAAAATTGAATGACCATGAATCCATATTACAAGATGTTAACAAGCATTAACTTGAAGGCATAAACTAGCACTTTACAAGCTGAATGAGAGATCATGAATTATGGCTTGAGAAATTGTTCATCTTCTGTGCCCTGCAGTAAGTTTGCAATCCTATTATTGTAACACTATCAACCTTATCCTTTAAACCTACAACATTTATAACCAAGGGAGGGTCAACAAAATATCTCATCTGATATCCTCAACTGATAGATGCACAGTGGTTTGTAAGATTCAAAAGGCTCATAGGAAAGGACACCTGTCAAACTTCCTTGGGCAGACGACCTCACTAATATGTCTTGGGACCTCTCCTCTCCAGAACCCTGCCCCAGTAGGGAAAGATGGAATCATGATGGTAGTATGGATCCACCTGCGAACACCCATGACCAGTGAAGTAATTACAGTAGCCATAACGCCCACCTTCTGAGCCCCCATAAAAATTTTGGTCCAGGGGCTGGATGGTGGCACACCTGTTTGAGCGTACATGTTACAATTCACAAGTACCCAGGTTCAAGCCCCCAGTCCTCACGTGAAGGGAGAAAGCTTTGCAAGTGGTGAAGTAGGGCTGCAAGTGTCACTCTGTCTCTCTCCCTCTCTATCTCCCCCTTCCCTCTCAATTTCTTTATTTTTTCTTTTTATTTTTTTAAGATTCCATTTATTCATTAATGATAAAGATAGGAGGAGACAGAGAAAGAACCAGACATCACTCTGGCACATGTGCTGCTGGGGATTGATCTCAAGACCTCATGCTTGAGAGTCCAGTGCCTTAGCCACTACGCCACCTCCCAGACCACACGATTTCTATCATCTTTATCAAATAAATAATAAATAAATAAAATACAAAAATTAAAGAAATATTTTGGTTCATACTCCTATAGGGATAAAGAATAGGGAAGATTCTAATGGAGGGGATGGGACACAGAACTCCGGTGGTAGGAACTATGTGAAATTGTACCCCTGTTATCTTAGTCTTGTTAATCATTAGTAAATCACTAATAAAAATTTTAAAAACTAAAAAGAAAATACTAGCAAACTCTAATCTTCTGTTTTTAAAATAACATAAATAATATTTGTTGTGAAAATAAATAGAGCCAGGTGATGACATACCTGGTTAAGCGCACACATTACAGTGTATAAGGAACCAGGATCAAGCCCTTGGTCCCTACCTGCAGGGAGAAAGGTTCACAAGTGGTGAAGAAAGACCACAGATGTCTCTGTCTCTTTCCCTCCCTCTCTCCCCTTCCCTCTAACTTTCTCTTTCCCTCTCTATCCAATAATAAATAAAAATATTAAAAATAAGATAAAACATGTAAGATAAGTAGGTTTAATTTTTTTTTAGAAATGTCTTCAAATGGACATGATAAATTACTGCCTATCTGACTAATTCTAATTCTTGTTTCTTAAATTGACTCTAAAGTTTTCTCCTGAAATGATAACATTTACCCAGACTTTCTCAATGGTCATTATTCACAATAATTGCTCTTTGCATTATGACTATCCAATAATTGCCCTACTACTCTGATTTCACATACCTTTTTGTTAATTTTTTAAAATGTCAGTATTGTGCAAATGTAAAAATAAATAAATTGTGGTTAAAATAACTAATGGGAATATTATATTTCATTTTAGTTTACTTTAAAATTTAAGTATTACATTACTATAGGATGTACTTTAAATTTTCAACTGATAGGAAAAGAAGGATTAAACAATTATATATTTTTTAAATGAAATAAAAGGAGAGAGATGCAGGCAAATTAGTAATAGGAGATGTGATGAGGAAGCCAAAAGTTGTAAAGATACCATGAAGCAATAGTGAAGGAATGAGGGGCCAGATGATGATAACCCTGTTAGATGGCACATGTTATAAAGTGCAAGGACCTGGGTTCAAGCCTCAGGTTCCCATCTGAATGGCGGAAGCCTCATGAACAGTGAAGCCATACTGCAGATGCCTCTGTCTACTTATATCTATATCTATCTATTTATCTATCCAATATAGATATAGATAGAGATAGAGATAGATATAGATATCTTCCCGTCCTCTCTCAATTTCTCTCCATTCTACCTAATAAGAACTAGAACGAAAAATAAAAAATGGCTACTGGGAGCAGTGGATTCATAGTGCCCACACTGAGCCTCAGCAATAACCCTGGTGGCAAAAACAAATAAATAAAAATAAAAGACTAGAACAATACTCTTAGTTAACTCTCATTGCATCATGTCCAATTTTTCCATATCTATTCCAAATATGTCTAATTATTTCACATTATGTGTAAAATTGTCTCTAAGAAAAACAATATATTTCTGAATGTTTTGTGCAACAGTTCCAATAAACTAAATATGGGGGGGGCAGTGGAACACTTGGCTAAGCACACATATCACCATGTGCAAGAACCAGGGTTTGGGTTCTCTCTGCTCACCTGCAGTGGGGGAAGCTTCACAAGTGGTGAAGCAGGTCTGCAGGTGTCTCTCTGTCTCTCTCCTATACCTTCCTTCCATTCTCATGATTATATATAAATATATATACTATTTATCTATATATTACTATATATTATATATACTTATTAGAAAAAAAGGAAAAATTAACTTGTAGGAGCAGTGGGGGCACTGGATTTATAATGCTGGCACCAAGCCCCAGAGATAACCCTGCTGGCATTAAAAAATTGATAAGTGACAGCAGGGGATCCAATCCTATATTCCCCACATTTCATAAGCACAGCTGCATCCTGCAATTTTGGTGTTGTCTGCTGAGCTTGGAAGGGGAAAAGGGAAAAAGCACTAGCGGCATCTGAGGCAGGTCACACAGATTTAAATCTGTTGCTGAGAAGCAGTGTCCGAGCCAGTTTGCTGGGAGAACTCATGCAATGGTATGAAAAGATTTTGTAGCTTCTCTAGTAAAAGTGACCTATTATTAGATCCAAGTATGATCTAAACAGAAAAGGAAGAAGCTGTCAAAGTTGTATAGTAGCAACTGGCATTCTCCAAATACACAGACAATTCAGAAGAAGTTAAAGACTAGAGAGGCTGCACTAACATGGAATGCAATTCAAAATGTTATTTAGGGCCAGATGGTGGCACACTTGGTTGAGTGCACATGTTACAATGCTCAAAGACCCAGGATGAAGCCCTCAGTTCCCACTTGAAGGGGGAAAGCTTCACAAGTGGTGAAGCAGAACTGCAGGTGTCTCTCCGTCTCTCTCCCTCTCTGTCTCCCCATTCCCTCTCAATTTCTGGCTATCTCTATCCAATATATAAATAAAGATAATAAAAAATATTTGAAAACCAAAATGTTATTTATTAAAATCAGAATGATGCATATTTGTATCCTACAGCTAATATGGCTTAGGGAAGCATGAGTTTTGTCGATGTAAGTTAAAGAGAAAAAAAAATAGTCAAGTAATAGTGTGCAGCACATGTTAGCATAAGAACTTCTGTGAGATATAAGAACTTCATACATGGAAATATACATATAGTGGTTAATTATTACTCATGATGTATTATGCATTTGATGTTTAAATAATGCTTCCTAATACATTTTTCCCAAAGTACACATGCCTCAATCAGGATCTAGCCTTTTTACCTGCAGAAAGAATAATAGAAAGTTAAAATTTTATTGAAGCATGTGGCCTATGTCAAGTCATAATGACTTCTCCTGTAATAAAGGGTCTATTAATATGGATGAGTTAAAAATGATCTATTTAATCAGTCTGAGACATGATGAAAATCTATCAGAGCAGAAACAGAACTGAAAAGTCTATGCTTTTAAAAGCCAAGAATAATTAAATTCTAACAAGAAAAAAATGTCCAAGGGAATTTCAGAAATGCGGGCAAGTGAAGATGAGTAGACTCAGAGATCTCCGTTAATCCCCTGACATGGTGAGAGGGTTTCTTGTGAAGTGGGTGGAGCTTCAACCTTTTCTTCCCCATTTGCACTCCATACTTGCTAACCATACAAAAGCCTTTTCTTTCCTACAGTGTCATGATTTCTTTCTTTCTTTATTTTAATCTTTTATTTATTTATTATTGGATAAAGACAGAGAGGAATTAAGAGGGGAAGAGGAGATAAGGAAAGAAGAGAGACATCTGCAGCACTGCTTCACCACTCATGAAGCCTTCCCCCTGTGGGTGAGGGTCAGGGGCTTGAAACTGGGTCCTTGCTCACTGTAATGTGTGCACTTAACCAGGTGTACCATCACCCAGCCCCTTCAGCCCCATGATTTATCACAGATACATATCTTTAACAAAATGACAATTGTTCTGCTGATGCCTTGAGGAATTTGTGTCCATAAGTTAGAGTGTTGCTTTATAGTGGCTTGTTATGACCTATTAGTGGATTTTGAAATAATTGGTGTAGCTATCTGGGCACAAGGAAACAGACAAGACTAGAATGGTAATATAAAGACCTCTCATCCGAAAAGGGTGCTTTGTGAAATTTTTTTTCATTTCTGGGCATGCATGCATGCGTACTGAATCATAAAGCTAAATGCATCTTTTACAACATATTTAAAAAATGACTGAATTCATTGAAGTAGTGAGGTTCACATTCTTTTTTTCAAAGTTTTTATTTTTCCTTTAATATTTTATTTATTTATTATTGGGTAGAAATAGAAATTGAGGGAGGAGATAGGGAGAGAGACAGAGGAACACCTGCAGCCCTACTTCAGTGAAGCTTTCCTCCTGAAGGTGGGGACCAGGGGCTTGAACCTGGGTCCTTGTGCACTGTAATGTGTGTGCTTAACTAGGTGTGCTTCCGCCTTGTTCCTTGTGAGGTTCATATTTTTTAGAAAGAAGAAAGAGTTTCTAAAGGTTCAACTAGAGATGGCTGTGAGGAAATAATTTTAAAGTGTGATTTTTCAAGAAAGAAATAGTAAGACTTTTGTCATGTTCAATCACCTGTAGCTGTTTTCACAAAACATCTACATCTCATCTTAAGTACTCTATCTGCACAAAGAAATTCCCTTGCTAATCTTCCAGGTCACCTTCACTTGTTAGAATATCTTTGCTTTGAGTAATAAGTCTGGTTTGTGTCTTATCTCAGTTTTTACACTGCCGTTTTCCTCAATATGTTTCTGTTTGATAGCTTCAAACTACTGCCATGGGAATTTATTTCACTGTTTTTTGTTTTTTTTTACAATAATCTTATTTGATAAATGTCAAGTATGATATGTCTTATGCTGAGATATGTGCTATGGAATATAATAAATAATTAATCTCTTACTGCCAAGAAACATACAACCTATTTTTCCATTGAGGTAATGCTGGTTAAGTTTACATAGACCATAATGTATCTGTTTTAGGTATATAACTTCACACAACTCTGAAATACCAAATATAAAAATCTAGATGAAGGAAACATGCAAAATGTCTTTGAGGAATTCAGGATAATATGTAGTTAAGAACAAAATTTGCATGACTAGCACAAATGATAGGAATTATTTTAGGTCAAAACAGAAATTGATACATGAAGACTAGAATCATGCAAGGAACATTTTAAGGAAGATAAAAAGCTACAATCCATCTGTAATACCCCCAGATGAGTTTATTGTTTTTTCCTTTTCTTTAGAAAGGTTGAAGGAAAATAGAATAGTGAGAAATTTGATTGCATGAACATGAGTAGGGAGCTACTTTGAGCAGGGGATAACATTAAAATTTGGGCCTAGGGAGTCAGGCACTAGCGCAGTGGTTAAGCCCAGGTGGCACAAAGTGCAAGAACCCTGTAAGGATCCCGGTTAGAGCCCCTGGCTCCCCACCTGCAAGGGAATCACTTTACAGGCGGTGAAGCAGGTCTAGGTCTGCAGGTGTCTATCTTTCTCTCCCCCTCTCTGTCTTCCCTTCCTCCTTCCTCTCTCCATTTCTCTCTGTCCTATCTAACAACGATGACATCAACAACAACAACAGTAATAACTACAACAAGGGCAACAAAAGGGAATGTGTGTGTGTGTGTGTGTGTGTGTGTGTAAGTTAGGCCTAAGGTTGAGGTCTGAAGAGCCCTGAGAATCACAGTAACATGAGGCTTCAGGAGAGTGGAAGGCCATGAATGGTGAAGATGGATCTTTGCTCAGGATAATAACCTATGTTTGAAACTTTTCCCAACTTGCCAGCATATAATGATTGATACACAGACACGAGGGGGAGAAACATGAATCAAGAAATGGGAGCGGGGCATGGCAGAAGATCATTCAGAGGTGGAGAATGTGGCTTCTTTCCTTGAGGCACTGAATTTGGTCTTCTGCAATATCAAGGAAAACTATGGACTGCACCAAGAAGTAAGAGGTTGGACTTCATCAATCATGGAGTGGCACACTGACACACACCCCACCCTCGCCTCCATCCATTTGTAAAAAGCATATAATAAGTGTTACAGAGCGAGAATTAACCACCATCCACTGTAAAGAGGCAAAGATGTTTATTCACGAATTGCAATCCGGGCCGAGTGGTGACTGATGTTAGTCTATCAAGCTCGACCCTGAACAAGGCTGAAACCACACAATTTATAGGAATTCAGACTACACTCAGGGAGGGAGAACACATCACCTTATCAGCCTATATCCAATAACATGCCATAGAAAACGCAAAATCCAATCATTTCAAACTTAGCAAAAGCATGATCCATTCAAAGCAAAGCGCGGGCTAGTTTCAAACATTTCAAAATCACACAACCAATAGAATCTAGCCAGGTAGGGTCACCACATCCCCCCGCCATCAGCTGCCCCTTCCTAGAAAATAATTTCCTAGTGCAAAGGCCCTGATAAGCTTTGCCTGTTTGCAGGGTCTTGATAAACAACCGGTGGCTTACTGATTAAGTCCTGTTCTTCAAGGGGGAAAGGGCAAGGAATTTTCCATCTCACACTACAAGCAACTTATACTAAAAGCACTTAACAAATAACTGCATGAAAGAGAACTTTTAAAACTACTTCTAACATTCCTTAAAACTACTGCTTCTAACAATAAGGGCTGATAAGGAAGTATCATAGTTATGCAAAAGACTTTCATGCTTGAGGCTCTGGAGGCCTAGACTCAGTTCCCAGAACTACCACAAGCCTGAGCTGAGCAGTGTTCTTATATCCTTCTGTATCTTTTGCTCTGTATCTTTCATTAATAAACTATATTGTGTGTGTGTGTGTGTGTGTGTGTGTGTATAAATATATATTTCAACCATGGAGGCAGCTCAGTGGTACTGTGCTTGCATAATCCTCTGAGTCATTCCTAGAAACACACACACACACACACACACACACACACACACACACACACACACAGTATGGGAGACAGTTTGCTCTCCAAATGAGGGCAAATTGGGGGTTTCTATAGAACATTAGCACTGTTGTAACGTTGTAATGACATCTGTCCCTTCAGTTAAAAGCTACAGAGTTTTTGTATTTGGGAAGACTATCTCCCATGACCAGAAAAAGTCTAACCAAAGAAAGAAAACCAGCAAAAGAGAAAATAACATCTCATCTTTCTTTGTTAATTAACTTTTCACACATGTAGAAAGAAGATGATTCAATGTATTGTGGTTGAGTCTCCTGCTAACTGCTACTATGTATGAAGAAGGGATTTCAGTTCTTAGCAGACTAGAGTATTGATGTTGAAATATTAGTTGTTGTAGTCCAGAGGTGAACAGAGCAGGGTGATGTGTCAACTTTACATTGTCAGCAATTTATGTGCTCTGTCTACATATTTCTCTCTGTGTCATTAGTGTGTGACATTTATTCTCATATTGCTTCATAGTCAAATGTCAGGACTAAAGCACTAGTCATCTTGTCAATAATCCAAGTGGAAACAATGGAGAAAGATGACATTTATTCTCATATTGCTCCATAGTCAAATGTCAGGACTAAAGCACTAGTCATCATGTCAATAATCCAAGTGGAAAAAATGGAGAAAGATGGGGGATTTGACACAAAAGGCAATGGAAGTGCTATCTAGAGTGCATAATCTCTACCGTTCCTTCCAGTTCTGAATGTGGAGACATTGTAGTATTGAGGTAACAGAAAATCACTCTAACATAATGGCAGGTGAATAAAAGTGTCCTTCTGCCTCTTAGCACTAAAATAAAGAGGTAAACATTTTGATATAAGAGAAGAGAGGAGCAAGAGCGATAGAATAATGGTTATGCAAAGATACTCTGATGCCTGGGGCTCAAAAGTCCCAGGTTCAATCTTCTACATTAGCACAAGCCAGAGCTGAGCAATGCTCTAGAAAAACAAACAAACAAAAAAAAACAAACAAACAAAAAAAAAAAACAAGGGAGTTATTTTATTGATAGTATACATAGAAAAACCTAAGGAATTCATCAGGAAGCTTTTAGAAATTATCAGACAATACAGGAAGGTGTCAGGCTATAAAATTAACAAGCAAATGTCAGTGGCATCTCTTTGTTAAGCAGTAACATAGCAGAAGAAGAAATCCAGAAAACAATCCCTTTTACTAGAGCAACAAAAACAATAAAATACCTAAGAATAAACCTAACAAAAGAAGTGAAAGACCTGTATACTGAAAATTATGAGTCACTATTCAAGGAAATAGAAAAAGACACAAAAAACTGGAAAGATATTCTATGTTCATGGGTTGGAAGAATTAACATCACACATACAATTCAATGCAATCCCTATCAAGATCCCAACCACATTTTTTAGGAGAATAGAACAAAGCCACAAATGTTTATCTGTAAACAGAAAAGACCTAGAATTGCCAAAATAATCTTGAGAAGAAAGAACTAGAGGCATTTCACTCCAAGATCTCTAATTGTATTAAAGGGCCACTGTTATCAAAACTGCTTGGTACTGGAACATAAATAGACATACTGACCAGTGGAATAGAATTGAGAGCCCAGAAATAAGCCCCTACATCTATGGACTTCTAATCTTTGACAAAGGTGCCCAGGCTATTGAATAGGGAAAGGAGAGTCTCTTCAACAAATGGTGTGGGGAAAAATGGGTTGAAACATACAGAAGAATGAAACTGAACCACTATTATTTTACCAGACAAAAAAGTAAATTTCAAATGTATCAAGTACTTGGATGTTAGACTAGAAACTATCAAATACTTAGAGGAAAGTATTGGCAGAACCTTTTCCGTATAAAATTTAAAGGTATCTTCAATGACACAAACCCAATTACAAAGAAGGCTAAAAAAAATAAACCTATGGGACTACATCAAATTAAAAAGCTTTTGCACAGCAAAAGAAACCACTACCCAAATAAAGAGACCCCCTTATAGGATGGGAGATCTTCACATGCCATAAGAATTTAATAACCAAAATATATAGATAGCTCACCAAACTCAGCAACAAGAAAACAAATGACCCCACCCATCCAAAATGGGGAGATGATATGAACAGAATATTCAACACAGAAGAGATACAGAAGGCCACACACATATTAAAAAATGCTCTAAGTCATTGATTGGCAGAGAAATGCAAATAAAGACAACAATGTGATTACACTTCACTCCTGTGAGAATGTCATGCATCAGAAAGGGTAGCAGCAACAAATGCTAGAGAGGTTGTGGAGACAAAGGAACCCTCCTGCACTGCTGGTGGGAATGTCAATGGGTCCAATCTCTGTGGAGAGCAGTCTGCAGAATTCTCAGAAGGCTAGAAGTGGACTTGCCCTATGACCCTGTAATTCCTCTTCAGGGGATATATCCTTAGGAACCCAACACACCCATCCAAAAAGATTTGTGTATACCCAGGCTCACACCAGCACCATTTGTTATAGCCAAAACCTGGAAGGAACTTAGGTATCCAACAACAGAGGAGTGGCTAAATAAGTTGTGGTCTATATTCACAATGGAATACTACTCAGCTATTTAAAATGGTGATTAGTCTTCTTCATCCTATCTTGGATGGAGTTTGAAGGAATCATATTAAGTGACATAAGTCAGAAACAAAAGGATGAATATGGGATGATCTCACTCATAGACAGAAGTTGAAAATCAAGATCAGAAGGGAAAACACTAAGCAGAACTTGTACTGGAGTTGATGTATCGCACCAAAGTCAAAGACTCTGGGGTTGGGTGGGTGGGTCTAGGTCCTGAAACATGATGGCAGAGGAGGACCTAGTGTTGGTTGAATTGTTATATGGAAAACTGGGAAATGTTACACATGTACAAACTATTGTATTTTACTGTCAACTGTAAATCATTAATCCCTCAATAAAGAATTTAAAAACAACAAGAGAGACATATTTTATTAAATATTTTAATTACTTACTTATTTACTATTTTATTTACAAAATTATTGCTCTTCCTTATTTATGGTGATACAGGGGATTGAACCCTGGGAATCTAGAGCCTCATCCATGATAGGCTGTTAGTATAACCATTATGCTATCTCCCCTACCCATTTTTGTTTTGTTTTGATCAGATTGGTGGTGCAGGAGATCAAACCTAGAATCTTTAGTATGTAACTCCTGTACACTACTGATGGCTCTGTTTCCTGACCCTATAACTCTTATTTTAGATTTGAGGAATGTATTGTTATATTTTAAATATGGGTTAAATATTGAGATTTAAGTCAGGTGTCTAAAATCTTGCAACTAAAAAGTAATAACAGTAGAATAACAGAATTTGATAACAAGTTCATTTAATCCAACATAAATTAAAAAACAGAATAAAAATGTTTTCTTACAGCTTTCACAATTGGAATGGAGCAGGTGAGAAACAAAACCACAAATTAGAATCTCTATTTGTGTCAGCAGAAATAAGTCACCTTTATCATTTGATTCAAGAAGACACTAAACTATAACTGCTAACAACCAAGCCAACTTAACAAAGAATAAATTGTTTGCTTTAGCTCTCATATTGGACCTCCAGAAATTTCCTTTAACTAGCAACCTCTCTTCCCCCTAAGGAAAATTAACAGTTCTGAACTATCTCTATTAAGAAATGTCAAATGGATCCATAGTGATTGAATCTTAAGCTTACCAAATAAAATAAAACAGAGATATTTGGTTAATAAGAACTTTCTGAAACATTGATGTTGGAAAATTAGTATGGAGATTAAAGCATAAAAGGAGAAGTTCATTTTTCTTGTTAATACAAACTATGATATCTTATTTTTTCCACATAGTGTTATGTGAGGATTAAACTATTCCACTAGTGAATGAGATTAGTCTGTATAAACCCATGGACATAATTTGTATTAAATTTTATAATTATGGAGCAACATCATTTTTTCTCTTTTAAATTTTCTTTGTGGGGGGGGGGATTAATGGTTTAAAGTTGACAGTGAAATCTAATATTTTTTGTACATGTATAACATTTTCTAGTTTTCCACATAGCAATTCAACCCCAACTAGGTCCTCCTCTGCCATCATGTTCCAGGACCTGAACCCTCCCCCTACCCCAGGGTCTTTTACCTTGCTGCAATGCCATTTTTGCATTACACTGCCCCAACTCTTTATCTCTGCAGCCAGTAGCCACTGGGAAAATGATGGTAGATCTGAATAAATAGCAGGTACACCGGTTAATAGTTATCAATAAATTATATAGAAAGCAACCAAGACATTTTAATGGAAAACAAACCGAAAATGGGAAACAAAACCAAAGAGAAAGAACATTACATTTAGAACTAGAGAATGAGATTTGGGGGTAAGGTTAGAAAGAAAGAAAAAGAATCAAAGAGGAGGGGTGGAGAAGAATGAAAGGATGGGGTATAAGTAAAAAAAAAAAAAAAAGAAAGATAAAAAGGAAGAAGGGAAGGGGAGGAGAAGAGACTTTGATTTAAAATCACTCTTCAACACAAAACTAAAAACAAAGAATTCATTACGGTTAAAAGACTGCACCCCTTACAGTAATTCTCACCTCACTCAGGTTACCTCCTCATCTAGCTACATAAAGCACAATGATTTCACAGTCACAAACCTAGTGTTTGAAACAGGAAAAACAAAATTAAAAAAAAACAACATAACAAATGACATGATAAGTTTGGTTCTTAAATAATCACCTTTTATCACTTTATCAGCAAAGTAAAGTCAGGGTTTAGGCTCCTTATGTAGCAAATGAGAATATTAGACTGAATAAATACTGTAAAGAGTGTCTTGACCTTTAAAAATTTAAATTACTTAAATGCCTGAGGCTCTGGGGCCCCAGACTTAATCAGTGGTATAAGCCAGACAAGAGCAGTCAGTGCTCTGATAGAGAAGGGGCGCGGGTGGGGGCGCTGGGCGGTGGTGCACCTGGTTGAGCACACACATTATTACGGTGTTCAAGGACCCTACTGTCCCCACTTACTGGGGGAAAGCTTCAACAGTGATCAAGCAATGCTGCAGGTACCTCTATCTACTCTCAATCTCCCTTTTCTCTCAATTTCTGTCTGTTCAAAGTAAATTATATATAGAAAGAAAAGAAAGAGAGAGAGAATTAAAACATAGTCACTTAATCGCTTCAGTTACTGGGCTAATGAGCTAATTCACCAGGAATGGTGCTTGGACCCCAGGTAACACACTGAGCTTAAAGAAGATCCGACCTGCCAATGTCCATGTTCAGGAAGGAAGCAATTACAGATGCCAGCCTTCTACCTTCTGCATCCCACAATGACCTTGGGTCCATACTCCCAGAGGGTTAAAGAATAGGAAAGCTATCAGGGGAGGGGATGGGACACAGAGTTCTAGTGGTGGGAATTGTGTGGAGTTGTACCCCTTGTATCCTATGGGTTTTGTCAGTGTTTCCATTTTATAAATAAATTTAAAAAGATAATCCCTATAACACCAGGAGAATCTTTGTTGCTGTGTTGTCTCCCTCTGTCACTATCTCCTCTTTCTTCCTGTCTGAAATGTTAACCTGGAGTTGTGAATCCCAGAAAGAAAAAAACAAAAGAAAGAGAGAGAGACATACACACACACACACACACACACACACACACACACACACACAGAGAGAGAGAGAGAGAGAGAGGAATTCAAATCTTTGTTTCTCTAGCAAGGAGATAGCTTAGTTTAGCTTAGGGATTATGTGCCTGAGTATTAAGAGACTGGATATCCAAGCCTCTGCACCACGATAAAGATACCTGTTTATTCTTGGAGACAGTCTTTGAAAATCTCTGAGGTCCTGAGTTTTTTTTTCTTTCATTTCTAGCCCTCTCTCTACTTGTTTGTGTATACTGCTCCAATGTGCTACCATCAGTTTAAGTAATTTGACAATGCTGGGTATCTGCCTTTAGTGCTAATTTGAACCCCTTTGCTGCTCACAAATTCAGTTCCTGCATTTCTTGGGCAGGGTAGATAGCATAATGGTTAAGCAGACTCTCGTGACTGTGGCTCCAAAGCCCCAGGTTCAATTGCCCATACTACCATATGCCAGACCTGACCAGTGTTCTGGTTAAAGAATATATATATATAAAATAAAGTAAAATCATGCTTCATCAAATACATTTCTTATTCTCCTATAAGGAGCCCCCATCACTCTGTGGAGTTCCTGCTGTATGTGTGGAACAGTTTGTACTTGACATCTATCTTCAAATGGACATTCACAGGCCACTTCTATTTGCACTGTGCACTGCTGATCACCAGTGGATGATTGACTAGAATGATACACTCTAATAATCATATCATTAAAGATGTTTTTGTGACTTTGTGAATAAGCCTATCCCAATAGAATTAGTAGACACAAATGAGCCATGAGCTGTACATATTCTGAGATTGTTTTCTTGCAAGTAAAGAGAGCACACAGCTAAAAATGAGGGTGCTTTCTTAAAAGAATCTATAATACAACTGCCAACAATCTTGGGGAAAAATTAACATTGGGTCAGAAAATAAGAATGTAAGGAGGTGAGAAACAAATAAAAAGCCACTAAATTTGACTGAACTCATGTTGAAACTTTTGGATTGTGATGAAAAATGTACAAAAATACCTTTGAAAAATTACAAATGCTGGAAGTATTCACAAACTTGAATAAGGATTTATACAAATGCCATTTCTATAAATCACTAAAAATCACATTCCATGTTAGTCACCTGTGTACTATAATAAAAATCTGTTACATCCAGCATACTAATTCCAAGTCATTCTTTGGTAAAAAATAAATCAGAATCAGGAGAATGAAAGAAATCTTTCCAAACCTAGTTAACTGAGGGAATAAACTACTCAAGTAAATATATTTTTGACTGTAAAAATCATTTAAAATCATAATTCAAAAACAATATATGAAATACAAGCCTTATCACTCAAGTTATGAGGAGTAGGCATAATGCATTATTTTTAATCATTATTTATTACTTTCAATTATAACAATGTTTTCAGAGCTTCTGAAAACAATGTTTTCTGAAGCTATCAAACCTTGTAGGAAATAGACATCTATTGATTTTTAAAACAACTCTGCTTTTTTTTTTTCTTTTGCAGGTTTCTTTATATATTGAATTTTGCTATTGGCTTATCAATCCACAGGACTATAAATTTCAGGGGTATAGTGATACACTTGTATACGTGTATATGACTCATTTCCTTTCTTTTTTTCCCCCCAGTTACAAGACTGTTGCAGTTAATTTTCTTTCATATTACGTTTCAGTTCTCCTGATATGTTGCATTTTGTCTATTATCGACTTGTAAATTTATAGGAAAATAGTTAGAATTGTGTTCACACAGCAGTAAGAATAAACTTTGAATGAGGAGCCTACTTATTGACACATACTTTGGGGCTTCTCTCCTTTGCAAATGTTTCAGATATTACTTCTTTCCCAGACTTGTTTTATATCCTGTAAGTTCAAAAGTGCTAGATAACAAAATTCCAATTTTATTAGAAGTCTATAAGTAAAAAGGTAGCAGATATCTGTCAGATCATGATTTCAGGATAGACTTATTTTTTACTAATATGGCAAGCTTTCACTCTGCTATCATTCTCTACCTGACAAATTGACAACTGTTTCTTTTGCTATCTTCTTCATTACTGACTGCCTTTCTATTTCATAGAAACATTTAATGGCTTTTCACTACAGCCAGAATTTAACTATCAGTCATTGAGATATATTCAATGAGCAGCACATTGTCTGAGTTTAATTACTTTTAAAAAGAAGAAAAAATCAACTTGCTTTTAAACTTTTCTAGGAGAAAGTGGCATCAGTGGAAGACGAAAATGCGTGTGTGTGTGTGTGTGTGTGTGTGTGTGTGTGTGTGTGTGTGTGTGTGTGTACCTGACAACAGATGGTCTTAGTGGAATGAATACATGTTGCCTCTAATGATATGTTTTGATTATCTAGAGAGTTTGTTTAGGTAAACTATTATTCCTCTCAAATCATAGGTTAAAGTTTGAAGCAGTTTGAAGATAATTTTTCTTTGCACAGCAGACTTGTTAAGATCCAAATTAAAAGCCATATGCTCTATTTCATTGTTTTGCAACTGATAAAAATGCATTTCAGGAGATGAATAGCCCAGGCAAGGACTCTGGAGGAAGTTAGTCAACATAATTTGAGTAGGCCCTTGGTCTGTCATTTATCTCAGAAGAAAGAATGATGCTGTTACTCTAAGGTGACAACCAGGGACATTCCAATAAAAATCTAGACTATGTACTATAAGGAGTCTTTCTCCGCTTATCTTCAGAGTGAGTGATATTCACTGAGACTGTGGTGGTAAATAAAGCACCAAATTCGTGATAGGTAGTAAATGATCAATTCCACCTGTTCCTGGGCTGAGCTGTGCTACTCCGGCCACAATTTAGCATCATTTTCTGCTCTACATCTTCACACCTGCATCAAACTGTTTTGCCATTTCAATTAATAGCTTGGCACCTTTGAAACATCCCTAGGGCATCTGCTGAAAATAGAGACTGACTCCATGAATGTAAAAAGGATTGAAAGTTAGTATATTTTCTCAACTAAGAATATATATATATATATATATATATATATATATATATATATATATATATATATATATATATCACCTGGTGGTGCCTAGATTGAGAAGTAAAAATGACTATGTAGAAAAGAGAATTCAAGCTGGTTTATACATACGAAAACACTTCAAGATGAGCAGAACAAAAGCCATAGCCTCAAATAATGTTAAAAGACCTTTGTGAGGGGGCCAGATCTTGGTGCACCTGGTTGAGCTTACACATTCCAGTGTGCAAAGAACTGGGTTCAAGCCTCTGGTCCCCACCTGCAGGGGGAAAGCTTTGCAAGTGGTGAAGCTGTGTTGCAGGAGTCTCTCTCTCTCTCTCTCTCTCTCTCTCTCTTCTTTAAAAAGAATTTTGTGTGACAATAAAATAAAAGGGCAAGAAAGATCTTCATTTAAAGTATTATGCTATTATATTGCTTTTTTTTTTTTTTTTTTTTTTTTACTGTGGTTATTGCTGGGCCTTGGTGCCTGCACAATGACTCCATTTTTCCTGGTGCCTGATGGTGCCTCTCTCTCTTTCTCTCTCTCTCTCTCCTTTAAAGAGACAGAAATAGGGAGAGAGAGAGAATGAGAAAGAACATTTATAGTATAGTTCTACCCCTTGTGAGTTTTTATTTACCTTTTCAAAAAATTTTATTAGTGACTTTAATTCACTAATTTAATTGATTTACAAAGTTATAACACAACAGGGCTATAATTCTGCACCATTCCCACTACCAGAGTTCTGTATCCCCATTCCCTCCATTGGAATCTGCAGTAGGTCTCCCAAGGTCACAGATATGGGTTGACTATTTTTCTATAACTGTCTCATTTGTATATATATATATACTTATATATAAGTATATAAACTTCATATATATATAAATATATATCGCCATTTTTTCCCATGGTCCCATCTTCTCTTTCTACTTTATTGGATTGTTTATTTGCTTTTTGCTGTTTGGGGACTATATATTTTATTTGTCCATGTTTGATACCACCCTCCTTGTTAAATGCGTGATGTACAAGTTTCATCTCTCAGTTACCAGGTTGCCTTTTATCAACATGGGAAATGTATAGATGATGTTTACTCTGAGGCAGCTCCATTTATTATTTTGTTTTCTTTTACTCACTGAGTGAAGTCTTCTAATGTATTCTGGATGTTTAGATGCTGAAGTGTTTCATCTATGTTTTTTTCCTCGTATTTTATAGTTTCAGGTCTAGTATCCAAGACTTTCATTCATTTTGAGTTAATTTTTGTGAATGGTTTTAAATAATAATCTACTTTCATCCTTCTACATTTAGTAGTCTGGTTTTCTTAATTCTGTTTGTTAAAGGAACTTTGAAACCACTGAATGTTTTAGTTTCTTCATACTATCTTCTATGTCCACATATCTCTAGGCATATTTCTGAGATCCTTATTTATTCCATTGATTTCATGTCTGTTTTTGTTTTAGTACTGCTCTATTTATATTTATTTATTATTTATTTATTGGAGCTTCATCACTCTGGGTTGGCATTTTCAGCTAGAAAGAAAGAGACAGAGACAAAAAGAAAAAGAGGGAAAAACCACAACACAGTAACTTCCTCCAGTTGAACTTGAACCTGACATGATAGAGATAGAAGGGATTCTATCCAGGTGAGCTATTTTGCAAATCTTATATACTGTTTTAAGTACTTTGCAGTATAATTTGAAGACAGGACTTTAAAATGTCTTTTTAAAAATCCTTTCTATCAAAATTTCATTGACTATTTGTGATATTTTGTAGTTCTACACAAATTTTTGGATTGCTTGTTAAATTTCCTTGTGAAATTCCATTGGGATTTTGAATGGCAAGTAAAAATGTGCATGTTAGAGGAGGAGATACATAGATATCTGGAGGTGGTTGTTAGTGAAAAGAAAAAGGTACATAATAAAGGTACTGGTAGGACTTGGTAAGTGAATAGAAAAGGACAAAATAATTTCTGAAATAAACAACAAACTAAAGAAACCCAACCAATTACAAATTACAAGAAGGATGAGGGGGAAAATGTAGGAAAGATTAAAAAATACTAGAGAGAAAATGACCTCATTTTAAAAGACAAGTAGCTATGTATACATAAAAATGTATTATATCTAAAGTATAAATAGTTGATAGATAAATGTATTTTATATACATACAACCCAAGAGTTGTTTTAAAATGTTATTTATTTATTTATTTATTTTCCCTTTTGTTGCCCTTGTTGTCTTTTTATTATTGTTGTAGTTATTGTTGTTGTTATTGATGTCATCGTTGTTAGATACGGCAGAGAGAAATGGAGAGAGGGGAATACAGAGAGGGGGAGAGAAAGGCAGACACCTGCAGGACTGCATGTGAAGGGACTCCCCTGCAAGTGGGGAGCCGGGGGCTCGAACCCAGATCCTTACGCCGGTCCTAGCGCTTTGTGCCACGTGCACTTAACAGCTACTGCCTGACTCCCTTAAAATGGCTTTTATTTCATTATTTGCATGAGCTACATCTATTCATTTCTTCCTCTTGTTTCATGCTTTAAAGTTGTTTAATTTCTCTCAGGGTTATGTTTCTGGGTCTATTTTATTATTTATCACCTTTTTGAATGACAAACATCCCTTGTCTCTTTTTTAATTTTTTTATATTTATTCATTTTCCCTTGTTTTTATTATTGTTGTAATTATTATTGTTGTTGTTATTGATGTTGTTTGTCCTTGTTAGACAGGACAGAGAGAAATGGAGAGAGGAGGGGAAGATAGAGAGGGGGAGAGAAAGACACCTGCAGGCCTGCTTCACCAGCTGTGAAGCAACTCCCCTGCAGGTGGGGAGCCGGGGGCTCGAACCAGGATCCTTATGCAGGTCCTTGCGCTTTTTGCTGCATGTGGTTAACCCACTACACTACCCCTCAACTCCCCCTTGTTTCCTTTTTAGTGGCACTCTGTTCATTAATTCTTGCAACACAGGTTTGGTAAAGTCAAATTCCTTTAGCTTTGTGAGTGCCAAAGGAATGTATGGTTTTTATTACTCCTCATATATGAATGACAGTCTTGAAGAGTAAAATATTCATGGCTGGCAGTTGTTGGTCATGTGTCATTTAACTCTCTCATTGACTACACTGGTTCTTGCTAAAAAAACTGATGCAATTCTGGCCATGCTGCCTTAAGAAGCCACTTTCTTCTATCCCTTTATTTTACCAGATCTTTAGGTGAGCAAGCCAATGTCAGAGTGGTTGAATAAATTTTCCCAAGGCTACTAACAGATTGTAAATGCCAGTGTACAAATAGAACCAAGTGACCATAGGTTAGTAGGATGATAATCTCCTCATTATACTACTAAAATTAGTAATATTCCTTTTCATCTTCTCTTTCCTTTTACTTTACCTGCGTTGGTGGTATAGTGGTGAGCATAGCTGTCTTCCTTTTACTTTACCCTGAATTTTATAACCAATAAAACATTAGATACAAATCTTTAAACTCTTTGACATGTTTTATCCTTCAGACAGAACCAACAATGACATTTTATTTTCCTTTGCTTGGCTCTTTGACATTTTTCAAAAATTAACAATTGCCTTAAATTAACAATAGTTTTCAAGGCTTACATTTTTACTTTATTTATTATTATTTTTTTTTACTGAGTACTGCTCAGCTCTAGTTTGTGGTACTGGGGATTGAACCTGAGACTTTGGAGGCTCAGGAATGAAACCCTCTCTGAATAACCATTGTGCTATCTACCCTCACCTACAGTTCTTTTCTAATGCACACCCCTCTACCTACAAGCTATCCCTTGGACCTTCTTTGTTAAAAAAAAAAAAAAGATGCTTGTTTTTCAAGTTCAGCTCCATTAAGTTCCACATGCTATCAAATCAATTTCTCCCAATTCTACACTGGTGAATATTATTACATTAGCTTTCTTTCACTTCTGTCATTATCAATTGTTGTTTTAATTTCATAATACAATTAATTATTTTTCCCATGCGATGCAATTTTTGAAGTAAATAATACCACATGAACACCAAGGAAATAGCTCAATCTGTACAACGCTGAACTTGCATATCTGACTCCCAGCTCAGCCTCTGGCGCTGCATGTATCCGAGTACAGCTCTGACCTCTTCTCTCTTTTCTCTCAGGTGTAACTCTACCTCATATGGAATAATTAAAATAATTGTTATAAAACCTATATCAGATGACTACATGCTGCACCTCAACACTTAACACTACTTAACAAATAATACTCAGTTAATGCATGTGTTTTTTGAATGAATGGGCCACAGTTACAGAACCTGGAAGAGAAAAGAAAAAGATTAAAAAGATCTGTGTCTCCCACTGTTGGAAGTGTTCAGTTTTGAAAGGGCTGTAGAGCACATGGTGCAAAATTTATACTCTTCTTGTCTTTTTCCAAATAGAAGCAGCTGCCCCTTAAATGTAAGACAGAAACTTGTTCTGAAAAGCAACACTTGATCTGTTCCTGCAGATGCTTCCCAGCACAGCTTATGGGGGTTCAGTTGCACCTGACAAGGAATCTTAAAGCTTTGGCCTGTTTCATTCCTCACTTTGACAAAGAACTATGTTTAAATGAATCATCTTCACTAAATACCTCATCTCTGCTTTATTTAATACTACATCTTCCTTAACACACAGCTTTCAAAAATTATCAACAAAGTGCCTGAAGAGAAAGGGCTGCACAATCCACCCTTCACCTCAACTACCAGCTTCAGCAGCCAATTACCACAAAAGGCATTAAAAACCCAAATATTTTTTCTTTTTATTTTTTTAATATTTATTTTATTTATTCCCTTTTGTTGCCCTATTGTAGTTATTATTGTTGTTGTTATTGATGTCATTGTTGTTGATGTCTTTGTTGTTGGAAAGGATAGAGAGAAATGCAGAGAGGAGGGGAAGACAGAGAGGGAGAGAGAAAGATAGACACCTGCAGACCTGCTTCACTGCCTGTGAAGCGACTCCCCTACAGGTGGGGAGCCAGGGTCTCGAACCGGGATCCTTATGCTTGTCCTTGCGCTCTGCACCACGTGCGCTTAACCCGCTGTGCTACCGTCCAACTCCCCCAAATATTTTTTCTAAGACTTGTTTTGTTGAATACATATGAAAGTTTTTTCCCCCACATTGTACAAAGAGGAGAGTGACAAATAAATAGTGAGTGAGCACACAACTCTGTCATGTGGGTCTGGAATCAAACCAATAATCTCAGACAATCAAGTCCAATATCAGTGAAGCTATTTCCCCTGTCTCAATCCCTACTCTTCACTGTTTACTCAGACCTATGCAAATAGGTATGGCTATGTTTTTTATTGAACCAGTGAATATAGAAACCCAGACCATGGCTTGGGACTGGGAAGCATGAGATCCTCAGCTCAATCCCTGACATCCAGTGTGCCAGAGTGATGAAGTTTTTCCTCTCTCTCTCTCTCTCTCTCTCTCTCTCTGTGTGTGTGTGTGTGTGTGTATGTGTGTATGTCTATCTCTTCTCTTTCTCTATCTCTCTCACAGCTCTATCTCCATACTTTGTTTTAATAAACAAATGCATCTCATAGAGAAAGAGAAACAGACTAAATCCCTGCACCTGAGGGGTGGTGTAGAACTGCTCAATTTGGAAGTCCCAACTTTAGCTGCACCAACTCTTCCAGATTTAGCTGTAGATGCTTTGATATTTAGTTAGAATAAAGGTTTTGCGAGGTGAAAGTTAAAGGCAGTGACAATATTATCCTCAGGCTGATCTCTGCATTTGAAAACAACTTCTGTTCAGATCTTATGTCTAATCCAAGATCACATCAAGCAGAAGGAAGGCAAGATTTATATTTAATTACACCTCACAGGATAGGTTTCATTATGGATCATAACGAATCATTTATGCCATGTGTTCATCATCAAATTAAAGAATAGATTAGAGGGGTCACTGGCTCTGAGATTGCAGACTTATTTTAAGATACCATTTGATTTTAATGTGCATTATACTTATTGCCACAGGACTTAATACTATAGTGCAAAACTCCTTTAAAACTAAATCAAATAAACAGTCAGTGTTTACTTGACATCTTGGTACTGCTCATAAATTAGTCTAACACACACACACACACACACACACACACACACACACACAAATACTCTCTTTGCTATGTGAGATACTGTGTCTTCTTCCAATTCATATGCTCTGAGACAGAACCCTAAGTAGATTCCAACCTCTGAAAGCATAATACAAAAGAATGAGATCACAGAGAAATTCTCTTCCCTCACTAGGTTATTTTATCATGTGTATTGGGTTCTTCATTTGCTTTGGTAATGCCCATTACACACACACACACACACACACACACACACACACACACACACACACACACACACCTCTGCTAAAAATGGAATTTCTTCTGGTGATATGACACTCTTGTGGGGCCAAAACTTCAACATGTAGCATGCACACAGCAACATATGCAACATAAATGCTGAGTTATCTCTATCCTCCCCAAATCATTTTTTTTTATCTCCCTATACTTGTAAGGGATAGGTCACAACCCTCTTCTATAATTTTTCTCTTACAGTGAGAGAGAGCTGAGTGATGTTTAGTGAGTCACTATGTTCTTTTATCATTGTCATTCTTGTTTTAATGTAGGGCCAGGGACTAAGCTTAGAACCTCACACACATGAAGTACATGTTCCACCACTGAGCCGATTCCTGTCTCTGCAAATGGGTTTTGTTGTTGTTTTGTAATTTCAAAAGTAAAAGTGACCACGGACTCCTTCCCCTCACTTCCATCGTAGGAATAATGAAAAGAGAGATAATATGGACACCCTGCTTTATATCTTACTGGCTTTCAGCCACAACGTTGCAGACACTACTATGATTCCACCCTGACATCCCTGGGCAGGTGACCTCATCAATGTGTCCTGGAACTTCATCTCTCCAGAGCCTTGCCCCACTAGGGAAAGATAGAAACAGACTGACTGGAGGTATGGATTCACCTGCCAATACCTATGTCCAATGGAGAAGAAATTACAGAAGCCAGAACTTCCACCTTCTGCACCCCAAAAATAATTTTGGCCCATACCATCAGAGGGATAAAGAATAATGAAATTTCCAATTGAGGGGATGGGACATGGAACTCTGATGGTGGGAACTGTATGAAATTGCACTCCTGTTATCTTACAATCTTGTTCATCATTATTAAATCACTAATAATTTTTTGAGTGCATAATAGATCCTAGCTTTGATGTCGTTTTTTTTCCTGCCCACACATCTCTGTGCACCTGCTTTCACTTTTCCTGAAGAAAACCTTTAGATGGAAAAATTAAAAAAGAATATCATGGACATCACACAGCATCCTAGTTTTTAAAATGACCTTTTATCCTTGGGTATCATCGAAACTTGTCTCTGTGAAAAGAGCTTAGGAAAACATGTGGGATCACCTGTTAGAATCTAAATGCAGTTAAGTGTGGGTATTTGGTATGAATCAGGCTTCAGCGGAGAGAGAGTGGGCATCCATTCTCCTACTCTAGGACATAGAGTCATTTTGTACAATAAATAGTATTTCTGAATCTAACAGCACCTGCCCAAATGGCACATTTATAACCTGAAAGTAGCTCATTTGTCTACCAGAACTGCTTTCAAATATGTGATTAGAATTCTGCTGCCTCAACTCTGTGCTCTAATGTCAAAATTATTTCTGGCTGCATGGCACAAACGCCGTTCTGTTTCGTACACATGGTTTTCCCAAATGCTTTGTTCTGGGAACTATTTACCATTGATTTGTGCCCAGGTGCACTGATCATGCTGGCCCAGTGCAGTAATTAAGTGACTGAAGTCATTCTGCAGGTGAATACGCTGTTCTCATTATTACCATGCCTCTTCATTTGAGCATTGTCTGTGGACTTCTAAATGTTGCTCCCGCAGTATAATCCGGTACAGACTCAATAGCCAATTGAAATATCTTTAATTTCCAGCTGTGATTTTTGTTCCTCAAGTTTCATCAACTATCGATCACAATATAGATTTGTGTAGGAATGAAATTACAGCTCTGAGAAAGATTTAAATAGTTTGGAGGGTTTGCCCCACACATTTAGAATGAATTTCATGCTGCATTATTGAATCATATTCTATTTCTAAGTATTTTTGAGAAAATACTTCAGTCTTCCTCCAGTCCAGATACTTAGATTTCAGGAATGAAAGTCTTCGGCTTGGTTTCCTTGAATGTTCATCGAATGACAGTCTCCACAGGTCCCTTTGGATTCACTATATTGTCACCAACGTCATGTTTTCCATGTCTGGTTTCAGGTAGTAATTGAGCATTTCAGGGCTTTGAGCAAGCCCACTCCAGCAAGATAATTCTCTTCTCCAACAGGTGACCTGGAATCACCTAGCCTTACTTAACAATTCTAGTGACTGCACTGCACTGTAGTAGAAGGTCTTTCACACCAACCCTCATCCCCTATCTTCACAGGTTCTATAAACTACAGCTGAAACGATCTCCTTTTCTTCCCTGACTTTGTCCCATAATGTTCAACTGTCATTGCTAGTTCCATCTTGAAGTTTGGTTCTTGGAATGTACAAACCAAAAGTTTATCATTAGACAAGCTTTCTGTGGATTCAATTATAATTTGACATACTAACAAAACTATTTCCCTGTTTGTTTCCTGTTCCATAGATACAGAGACAACCCTTAGGAAGATTGAGATATTTCTATGTCTTTCCATTTTTCCACCAGTTTTTTTTGTCTCTTTCTTACTTTTTTATTTTCTAGGACTTGGTGTCTGCATCATGAATTCAAAGGCTCTCGTGGACAATTTTTCCCCTTATTATTATTATTTTTATTATGACAGAAACTGAGAAAAATAGAGTGAGAGGAGAGAAAGAGAGAGAGAAAGAGAGAGAGAAAGAGAGAGAGAGAGAGAGAAGAGAGAGAGGGAGAGATTCCACTTGTGAAGCTTTCTTCCTGTAGGTGGGGTCAAAGTGCTCAAACCCAATAGTCCAGCATGGTAACTTGGGAGCTCCAGCAGTCGCACAAGCACCAGGTTCCTTGTATTCCTCTACCTTGAAAAGTTGTACTAAGGTTATTTAAAACCTTCTTGTCATTAACTTGGAAATCCTGGAACTGAATATGACATAGCAATACATACACAAAATGTATCCTCTATTTTTACCAGATTTCATAGATTATTATGTATATAGCTCTCACATTTTAGTATCTCTGAAGTAATGATGTATTTTGTAAGTGCAGGCATTTCATAATTTAAGTGGATCCTTTATTGTTAGTTCACATAAATTAATAGAGGGCCAGGAAGTGGTACACACAGTTGAATACAGCGAGTACTATGCACAAGGACCTGGGTTCAAGAACCCCCACCCCCACCCCATCCCAATATTCAGGGAGGAACTTCACAAGTGGAAAAGCAAGGATGCAGGTGTCTCTATTTCTCTTTCCATCTTTATCTCTGCCTCTCCTTTCATTTTCTCTCTGTCTCTAAGAATTAGATGAAATATTTAAAAGCGTATAAATCAATAGAATATCTTCAATTTGACAACTGAGTTCTATCAAGATAGTTCAGCTTCTTCTCTTTGTAAGGTTTACCTGTAGTTAATGTGTATGTTGAGACATATGTACATGTGTGAAGAGGCCTAATGTACACATTGTTATCTTCCCCATCTCTCCTAGATCAGAGACTTGTAAAGTGGAGGAAAATCTTTGAGTTCATCTATATTTTAGTTTTGGTTAGCCATTCTATCACAGCTCTTCTTTATTAGGTTTTGGAAAGTAAATCTTAAAATTGTGGTTAGAAATCTGAGAAAGGTTCCTGGAAAATGGCGGACTGAGAAGCTGCTAGTGGCTTGAGCTCTGACCACACTGACTGGAAACAGTAGGATTTTCTGCCTTTAGTAGGCCAGTCAATAAGGGGTCCTAGCGGTGACTATAACTTAATTTGGGTTAAAAAATAGAGTAGAAAGAAAGGGGAAAATTTTTCTTTTAAATTATTATTCCCAAAGCGCACCTCCTCTCCCTTCCCCTGCCCATAACTAGTCCATGGGGACCAGCTCCTAGCAGGATCCCCTGCTGAGCTTCTTTCTTTACCAAGATTCCTGTCCCACCAGGAAGTATCATTCATTCTAAGTCTATTCCCTTCTGAAACCTGAAAGAGGTGAAAGAGCTCAAAAAGAGATTGAGAGACACTGAAAACAACAACAGAGACATATGGGATGATCTCAAAAGAAGTAACATTCATATAATTGGCCTGCCAGAGGAAGAAAGAGAGGAAGGGGAAGCAAACATTCTAGAGGAAATAATAGAAGCAAACTTCCCAGACCTGAATAACAGAAAGGACATCAAGATTCAAGAGGCCGACAGAGTTCCAAACAGAATCAACCAAGACCTGAAGACACCAAGACACATCATAGTCACAATGAGAAGGAGTAAGGATAAAGAAAGGATCCTAAAGGCTTCAAGAGAGAAAAAAAAAAGTCACATACAGGGGAAAACCCATAAGAATATCTGCAGACTTCTCCACTCAAACTCTAAAAGCCAGAAGAGAATGGCAAGATATCTATCGAGCCCTGAATGAAAAAGGGTTTCAACCAAGGAATATATCCTGCTAGACTTTCATTCAAACTAGATGGAGGGATCAAAACCTTCTTAGACAAACAACAGTTAAAGGAGTCAACCATCACCAAACCGGCCCTGAAAGAGGTTCTAAAAGACCTCTTATAAACAAGAACATCACTATAATACTTGCTATATATCAGAGCAAACAAATTTTTTTTTTAGAACAATGGCACTACAATACATCAAATCAATAATATCAATAAATGTCAATGGCTTAAACTCACCCAACAAAAGGCACAGAGTGGAGGGATGGATCAGAAAACATAACCCAACCATATGCAGCTTGCAAGAATCCCATCTGTCACAACAAGATAAACACAGACTTAAAGTAAAAGGATGGAAAACTCTCATACAGGCTAATGGACCACAAAATAAGGGCAGGAACAGCCATTCTCATCTCAGACACAACAGATTTTAAATTAAATAAAGTAATGAAAGATAGGCAAGGACATTACATAATGATTAGAGGATCAATCAGCCAAGAAGACTTAACAGTTACTAATATCTATGCAACCAATGAGGGACCATCTAAATACGTCAAGCACTTACTGAAAGAATTTCAAAAATACACCAATAGTAATACAATAACGGTGGAGACTTCAATAGCCCACTCTCACACTTAGATCAACAAAGCAGAGAACCAACAAAGATACAAGACAACTGAATGAAGAGATTGACAGACTAGACCTCTTGGACATTTTCAGAGTTCTTTACCACACAAAACTGGAATACACCTTCTTTTCAAATCCACATAACACATACTCAAGGATAGACCACATGTTAGGCCACAAAGACAGCGTCAATAAATTCAAGAACATTGAAATCATCCCAAATATCTTCTCAGACCACAGTGGAGTAAAACTAACATTTAACAACAAACAGATAATAATTAAAAGTCACAGAATTTGGAAGCTAAACAAAATACTCCTTAAGAACCACTGGGTCAGAGAGTCACTCAAGCAGGAAATTCAAATGTTCCTGGAAACAAATGAAAATGAAGACACAACCTATCAAAATATTTGGGACACAGCTAAAGCAGTACTGAGAGGGAAACTTATAGCCATACAATCACATATTAAACACCAAGAAAAAGCTCAAATGAACGACCTTACTGCACACCTCAAGGACTTAGAGGAAGAGGAACAACCAGAAGGACAGAAATCACTAAAGTTAGAGCAGAAATAAACAACATCAAAAGTAAAAGAACCATACAAAAGATCAATAAAGCCAAATGTTCGTTCTTTGAAAGATTAAACAAAATTGACAAACCCCTAGCCAACTCACCAAACAAAAAAGAGAGAAGACTCAAATTAGTAGAATTGTAAATGATGGAGGAGATATCACAACTGACACCACAGAAACCCAGAGAATCCTGCAAAACTTCTATGAAGAACTATATGCCACCAAGCTAAAGAATCTGGAAGAAATGGAACAATTCCTAGAAGCCTATGCCCTTCCAAAACTGAACCAAGAAGAACTGCAAAATCTAAATGCAATAATCACAGACAAAGAAATTGAAACTGTTATTAAGAATCTCCCCAACAATAAAAGTCCTGGACCAGATGGCTTCACAAACTAATTCTACAAAACTTTCAGGAAACAGCACCCATACTTCTTAAGTTTTTCCAAAAGATTGAAAAAACAGGAATACTCCCTTCCACCTTCTATGAAGCCAACATCACCCTGATACCAAAAGCTGATAGGGACAGAACAAAAAAGGCAAACTACAGACCAATATTTCTGATGAACATAGATGCCAAAATATTAAACAAGATCTTGGCCAACCGGATACAGCAACATATCAAAAAGATTGTTCATCATGACGAAGTGGGATTCATCCCAGGAATGCAAGGCTGGTTCAACATCCGTAAGTCAATCAATGTCATTCACCACATCAAAAACAAAGCCAAAAACCACATGCTTATTTCAATAGATGCAGAGAAAGCCTTTGACAAAATCAAGCACCCATTCATGCTCAAAACTCTACAAAAATGGGAATAGATGGGAAACTCCTCAAGATAGTGGAATCTATATAGCAAACCTACAGCCAACATCATACTCAATGGACAGAAGCTGAATGCATTTCCCCTCAGATCCGGGACTAGACAGGGCTGTCCACTATCACCGTTACTCTTCAATAGTATTGGAAGTTCTTGCCATAACAATCAGGCAAGAGAAAGAAATCAAAGGAATAAAGATTGGAAGGGAAAAAGTCAAGCTCTCACTATTTGCAGATGATATGATAGTATACATAGAAAAACCTAAAGAATACAGCAGAAAACTACTGGAAGTTATTAGGCAATATAGCAAGGTATCAGGCTACAAAATCAATGTACAAAAATCAGTGGCATTTCTTTATGCAAACACTAAATCTGAAGAAGAAGACATCCAGAAATCACTCCCATTTACTGTTTCAGCAAAATCAATCAAATACCTAGGAATAAAGTTGACCAAAGAAGTCAAAGACTTATATACTGAAAACTATGAGTCACTACTCAAGGAAATAGAAACTGATACGAAGAAATGGAAAGGTATCCCATGCTGATGGATTGGAAGAATGAATATCATCAAAATGAAAATTCTCCCCAGAGCCATATAAAAATTTAATGCAATACCCATCAAAGTTCCACCAAGCTTCTTTAAGAGAATAGAACAAACACTACAGTCATTTATCTGGAACATGAAAACACCTAGAATTGCCAAAACCATCTTGAGGAAAAGAAACAGAAATGGAGGCATCACACTCCCAGACCTTAAACTATATTATAAAGCCATTATCATCAAAACAGCATGGTACTGGTACAAAAATAGGCACACAGACCAGTGGAACAGAATTGAAAGCCCAGAAATAAATCCCCACACCTAAGGACATCTAATCTTTGATAAGGGGTCCCAAATTATTAAATGGAAAAAGGAGGCTCTCTTCAATAAATGGTACTGTGAAAACTGGGTTGTAACATGCAGAAGAATGAAATTGAACCACTTTATCTCACCAGAAACAAAAATGGATCATAGACCTGGATGTGAGACCAGAAACAATCAAATACTTAGAGGAAAACATTGGTAAAACAGTTTCCCACCTACACCTCAAGGACATCTTTGATGAATCAAACCCAACTTAAAGGAAGACTGAAGCAGAAACAAACCAATGGGAACACATCAAATTGAAAAGCTTCTGCACAGCCAAAGAAACTATTAAACAAACAAAGAGACCCCTCACAGAATGGGAGAAGATTTTCACATGCCAGACATCAGACAAGAAACTAATCACTAAAATATATAAAGAGCTCAGCAAACTTAGCACCAAAAAAGCAAATGACCCCTTCCAAAAATGGGCAGAGGATATGAACAAAACATTCACTACAGAGGAGATCCAAAAGGCTAACAAACATATGAAAAACTGCTCTAGGTCACTGATTGCCAGAGAAATGCAAATTAAGACAACACTAAGATACCACCTCCCTCCTGTAAGAATGGCATACATCAGAAAGGATATCAGCAACAAATGCTGGAGAGGCTGTAGAGACAGAGGAACCCTTTTGCATTGCTGGTGAGAATGTAAATTGGTCCAGCCTCTGTGGAGAGCAGTCTGGAAAACTCTCAGAAGGCTAGACATGGACCTTCCATATGATCCAGTAATTCCTCTCCTGGGGTTATACCCCAAGGACTCCATAACACCCAACCAAAAAGAGGTGTGTGCTCCTATGTTCATAGCAGCACAATTCATAATAGCTAAAACCTGGAAGCAACCCAGGTGCCCAACAACAGATGAGTGGCTGAGAAAGCCGTGGTATATATACACAATGGAATACTATGCAGCTATCAAGAACAATGAACCCACCTTCTCTGACCCATTTGGTCAGAGCTGAAGGAATTATGTTAAGTGAGCTAAGTCAGAAAGATAAAGATGAGTATGGGATGATCTCACTCATCAACAGAAGTTGAGTAAGAAGACCTGAAAGGGAAACTAAAAGCAGGACCTGACCAAATTGTAAGTAGGGCACGAAAGTAAAAACCCTGTGGTGAGGGGTAGACATGCAGCTTCCTGGTCCAGTGGGGATTGGGAGTGGGTGGGAGGGATAGGTCACAGTCTTTTGATGGTGGGAATGGTGTTTATGTACACTCTTAGTAAAATGTAGTCATATAAATCACTAGTTAATTAATACGAGAGGGGGAAAATTAATTGTATGTCTCAAAGTTTTTCAAAACACAAACTGAATATTTTTAATATATAGGCTGTGTAATTGATATGCAGACTCTCTCAAAAGCCTAGAACAAGTAGATCAGAAGCAACCAATAGCACAACTATATACAAGATACTGGGTACTGTACAGCAAACCCTAACAAAAGGACTTTTCAAAGGTAGTTAACCCAATTAGCAAATAATGTGATGATAATATTAACTATCGATCGTCTTTTTGAACCCTAAGACAGCAGGAACCTCACATCTCCACTATAGAGCCTCTACTTCCCCCAGTCCTGGAACCCTTGGATAGGGCCCACTTTCCCATATGCCTCTCCCAATCCATATCAAATAATATTGCATCTGCCGATCGCAACCTAATCAACACAATGATTGCCACCTCAACATGTTTTACTTCAGACTGTGTCCAGAGACTTCACGTGTGGAATGACAACCCTTCAGTTTCATTACTTGGGTGAGACCTTTCCTTTCATAGTATACTCTAATTCCATCCCAGGTAGTTCACTTTCTGACAAATTCCCAAAACCTAGATATACACCAGTTTCTGTGAGAGAGAGCATATGTTCACACGTATTCATAAACTACTGCAAAATATATATCTGATAGTAGAAGTACACTAGAGTTTGCAGTGAGTACTCCCCTAACACTTCCTCTCCACTATTCCAACCTTTGGGTCCATGATTGCTCAACAATTTGTTTGGCTTCGTATGTTAACTCTCTTTTCAGTCACCAGGTTCCAGATGTCATCAGGATGCCAGCCAGTCTTCCCTGGACTGAAGACCCCACCAATGTGTCCTGGAGCTCCACTTCCCCAGTGACCCACCCTACTAGGGAATGAGAGAGGCAGACTGGGAGTATGGACCAACCAGTCAACGCCCATGTTCAGCGGGGAAGCAATTACAGAAGCCAGACCTTCCACCTTCTGCAACCCACAAGGACCCAGGGTCCATGGTCCCAGAGGGATAGAGAATGGGAAAGCTATCAGGGGAGGGGGTGGGATATGGAGATTGGGTGGTGGGAACTGTGTGGAGTTGTACCCCTCCTACCCTATGGTTTTGTTAAATTATCCTTTCTTAAATAAAAAAAAAAAGAAATCTGAGAAATACTTGGATACTTACTAGTAGTGTTCTGTACAGAAACTAGTCAGTTTTTTGTATTATATTGAAAACTTGAGTTAAAATGCTATTTTGGAACCAGATTCCATCTACTTTTATTTAATCAAGTACATATTTATATTTTCTTTCTGTCTCTCTCCCTCTCATTGCCCCTTCACTCTGTTTCTCTCTATTGAATAAAGTTTAAAATATATATTTACAAAAAGAAAAAGTGAGACAAAAAGTAGTGGCGATATATGAGGCATTTTATAGATTTATGAAAATCAATTAACTGCTTTGATAAAATAAATGACTCTTACTAAAAAATTTAAAAAATGATACAGAGCAGAGGAGATAGAAGAAGAGTTATGCAAAAAAGACTTTCATTGCTAAGGTTCCAAAGTCCCTAGTTTAATCCATTAACCAGAGCTGAGAAAGGCTCTGGAATTTCTCTCTTTCTCTCTCTCTCATACTCTCTGTCTCTCTGATTAAAATAAAACAAAAAAATTAGATAAAAACAAGTACTATTGCTTCTACTTGTGAACCTTTACTGGAAAGTAATCATGATTTAACTGTATTTTAATTTTGCATACATTGGTAAACATGAATGAGACCATTTTTAATCTTGTGTAATTTGGATGTAGAACTTGATCAAAATGTTGGAGGTTTCTATTTATCACAATATTTACATTGCCATCAAAAGGAGATTTCCTTATTTACCAACAGTTTTGTTAGTGAAATAAATGTGTCGCACTGAAAGATCTCCTACAACAAAGAATACACAATCCAAGAGGACTAGTACCAGGAACAACAGGATGGATTGCACACAAATTAGAACAGTATTCCTTCACCTACATATTTGTTGTACAATTTGGATGGTGGGATCACAATAGTGAGGAGTTCCTACAGATTTGGAGAGGGAAAGAAAAACTACCAACTAGATGGCGCCACCTGCCCCCTTTTTAAAATTTGATAGAATAGAGATAAATTGAGAGGGGTAGGAGAAAGAAAGACAGCTACAGACCTGCCTTACCACTGGAGAAGCCTCCCCCCTGCAGCTGGGGAGTGGGGATTTGAACATGCTGTGCTTGCATATGGCACTGCACACTCATTCTAGGAGCCACAGACCACCAAACTAAAGATAATTTAAAAAAAAAGAAACCCACATATCAATTTTCCTTATATTCCACTAAAAGATAGTAGATGGAAGCTAGAACACAGCTCAGTCTTAGCAAGAACATGGGTCCTATTCCAGAAGATTGTGTACCCAGTTAAGAATGTAATATCCCATTGTTTATAGAAAAGGAAACAAGATTTCCTCTCTATAAAGAGAAATATAGAGAGTGGGGATGGATAGCATAATGGTTCATGCTTGAGGCACCAAAGTTCTGGGTTCAGTTCCCTGCACCATCATAAACCAGAGCTGATCAGTGCTAGGAGCAGTGGTGAAAAAACAAAAGACAAAAAAAAAAAAAAAAAAAGAAAAAAAAAGAGAGAAACATAGTAAATATTGCAGGCTGCATAAACCATACAGTCTCTGTAATAAATTCTTTGGCTGTGATGGTGGAACTACAATCACAGGCAGCATATAAATAAGTTGTCATGGCTCCTTTCCAATAAAATTTTATCTATAGAAATAGGTGACATGAGGAACATGACCCAAGGGCCATAATGTGTCAGTTCTTGCAACAAGATGCTGCAAAGAGAATATGAGAAAGAAGCCTCTGACTTCTACACTGTGGCCAAATACCTCTTGGAAATAGAGCAAAATGTTACCTTATTTCCATGTCAATTACCACGATGTTGAAAAGTATTCCTCTAGTGGACTCATGTAGGGTAACTTCAAAGCTAGGTTTTTCCAGGACAGAGGTTTCTGGTTGCTTTCTCACTATAACATCCAGTCTCTTTCAAGCTTAAAGTGCCTCCTACCCAGCCCAGAGGTTAAGAGATATATTTTTTTCTTTATCAATTTTTATTGGGGGAGTTAATAGTGCCAGTGCTGACACATGGGTACCATCTTTCATCACCCAGTGAAAGTTTTCTGCGGAAACCTCATCCATAACTTCGGTTCTTTTTCATAATCATGCAACATGACCCCAAAATTCTCTCCATTCCTCCCTTTCTCCCCCTTTTCCCAGAGAATTTTGCTTTTGAGTAATATACCCTACTTAGTCCAAGTTTCAGTTTGTGTTTTTCCTATCTTTATTTCATAAATTGCACCTATAAATGAGATAGTTCCACATTTGTCTTTCTCTTTTTGGTTAATCTCACTTTACATGATATCTTCAAGCTCCATTCAATGTGAGGCAAAGATGACTTCATCATTTTAACATCTGAGAAGATATATATATATATATATATATATATATATATATGTACATATATATACATATACATATATATTTGTGTGTTTGTGTGTGAGTGTGTTAAAAAGGAAGCATATATAGACCCACTCATTACTGTTCACATCAGGGCTTATATGTCACAACCAAAAACAATAAATCTCCCACATGCACGTAAGCAGGAGAATGGATGAAATCAGATTTAGCTCTACAGTGGAACAACATTGAATGGCAAAGAACAGTAGCCTTTGGATATATCCATAGCTTGGGTCATTATCACAACAATTATACTGACTCAAGAAACCTAAAAAGAATATATTATTCTATTAATATAAAACATTCATAAGTATAGGTTAGTATTCAGAAAAATGTTAACTGGATTCTCAGGGGCAAGCAGGCTGGCAGGCAGGAGTTAGGGATTCCAAAAGCACATGAAGATACACCAGTAGTACACCAGCTTATTGTGGTGATGGATTCATGTGTGATATAACAAATATCAAATTCTATCAGTTATATGTGTAGTTATTATATGTTAAATTTCAACAAATCTATTTTAAAAACTATCTCAGTCTGAATCACAAACTCTAAGGTCACCCTAGTGTATGCCAAAATATTTTCTGTTGAATTAAAATTCTGTTTTTTTCCTTAACAACAAAACCAAAATTGGGGCCAGGCGGTAGAGCAACTGGTTAAGCACACACATTACAATACACATATAAATTATAGGAGACTTTCTAAGATTATTCAGGACATTTCATGGTAATGCTGGCACTCAGTCACTTCACACAACTTACTGACTTCAAAAGTGTGTCTGATTGCTTAGAAATCATTGATTTTCTTCTGATTGCTCTTTCAAAGTGTAAATAAAAACAAATTGACCATTACAGTGATGATACTTGTGGAACTATCAGAATAGCTAGATATAAAGACTTCTTTCTTTGTTATGCATATACTCAGTTAGTTTGCATTACAGTTTGGTCCTTTATTTTCCTGTTTGAATAGAATTAGAGTAATTCATATCTAAAATGGTTTTTAACTCTAAAGTTCTGAGACTCTTTTATGCAAATGTACCAATCTGCTCTGGTAAGACACTACTTACTTTGTGTCAATCTGACTTCTGAATATCTACCACTGATATTTTTTCCCTTTTCCCAGGTACTTCTTATTTTATTTATTTTATTTTTTAAATAATTTTATTGGGGGGGGGGTTCCTTAATCTAAGCACTTAAGACTTCAAATTGGTAATCAGATTGAATTTTCACAGTGGGCTCAAATTATTAATACATTTCTAATAATGACTTGTTCTTTGAAATATTGTCTACAAAAAGCTTAGGCCAGGGAGAACACAAGCAACTGATGGTGTTACTTTATAAGATACAGCTATATATAAATAGCATAAAAGAATAAAAATTATGATGAGGTCTTGTGTTATACATCAAATCCTAACAACGAGATTTTCAAAGTTAACCGAATTGCCAAATAATCTGGTTATAGCATAACTATCTATTATCTTCTTAAACCTTAAGATAGCAGGAAACTTACCCTTTCTCTATAAAGCCTATACATCTCCCAGTCCTGGAATCTCTAACATGGGGCTCACTTTCCTGTATGCTTCTCTCAAGTCATACCAACTGATATTGCATCTGCTGACCCCAGCCTATTCAATGCAACCAGTATCTCCTCAGCATGCTTCATTTCAGACCTTGTCCAGAGAGACAACGTGTGGAATGTCAACCCTTCAGCTTCATTACTCAGGTGAGACTGTTTCCTAGCTCATAGGACTCCTTAACTCCATTTCTAGTTGCACACTTCTTAACAAAACCTCAAAACCTAGTTAGAGGCCAGGGCCCATGAGATAGGGCATATATATGTACATGTATCCATAAGTTAGGGGAAAATATATACCTTAAAGCAAAAGTGCACAATAATTTGCAATGAGTCTAAACAAAGCAAGAAAGTAGAAAAAGACACCTTAAAGTACCTAATGAAAGAAAGTTTCTACCTAGACCTAGATGTTGTTTTTGCTGGGCTGGCTTCACAGGTGGTAGACAGAGATGACCAGAAACTCATGGCTGAGCTGAGAACGCAGTTTAATCTTTATTCACGAGCAGGCAAGCAGTCCAACAACCTAATCACCACACAGTGTGCTCCTCCATCTTTCTCCTCCGGCCACAGTGTCAGGAACCAAGCAAGTACGTAGCGATAGGGGGTGGGGAGAAGGAAGAAGCGCGAAAAGGCATAGACTAAACCAAAATCTCCCGGAGGCAGGGGGAGTGAGACCAAACCAATGTAACAGAATGACCATGTAAATAGACCACAATGTCAAGCAATGTAACAGAAGGGATCCCAGAAGCAGAACTAGAAGCATACCAACAATTCCCCCTTTTCTTTTTAACTAATTGACCATAGTATCAGGAGTGTGGGGTGAACAGAAACCTATATTGTACAGGCATTTTAAAAAAAGAAACTGGCACAAACATGGAGGAACAAGTAAGTGAGCAACAAGAACCAGTGTGATGCCAAAGGAAGGCCTGAGGGGGGCGTTTCTTGCCTCTGTGGGCAAGGCTTTATCAAACTAAAGGACATTTCCTACCTCTGTGGACTTTTCTTGCCTCGACGGATGTTTCCTGCCTCTGTGGGCATTACTTAGTAAGGAGGGAAGGGGTATAACCTATAGAGTCCCAAGGCAGCTGGCTGCAGTCAGTCATTGAGAAACCCAGCAGCATAAAGGGAAGCTACTGTAGTGTTGTGTACCAGTAAGTCCGATAGAAGTGTCAATTCAAAGCATATGTCCACTGAAGAATTGCCAGGGGGTGGAATGTTTCATGAGGAAGGTCAGCCGCTGGAATTCCGCTTTTCTGTAGAGAACTTGACAGCTGCAATTTACTTACTTGTGAAACAAAACTTGTAGCAGGTTAGAAGTTTACCACAATTGATAACTCGATGATTATAATTGGTTTAAGTATCTTTATAAATTTGGAAGGTCTTTCTCATTTCATTTTGGCTCCTAACCAATTTAAGTGCAATAAAATGTGGTAAGGCAAAGAACCACTGCTAGAGCCTCAGGCATGAGAATCATTAGCATAACCATTGTATAATCTGCCATTTCTAATTGAGAAGGTATTTGAGAACTTCACATATCAACAACATTTTTTTTTTACCCTTTGTTACACCCATACAAGATGGAGACACACCCTAGGTGTGCGCAGGTTTTTTAGACCAACTTAGTTTAAATATATTGATTTTTAACTGATTTTTACCTCAGACTTTAAATGTAAGTTAATTTTACCTTTATGAGAATTATGTTGAAAAGATTTTTCATTTAGCTTTGCCTGGTAAGAATGTAGCCTTAAAGTTACATTTTTAACCTTAAAGTTAATGTTTACCAAACTTCAAACACACACATAAACATGGTCTTCAATACACAAGGAGAAAAACTTTTGTTACGAAGACATGTCATTTTAAACACGAATTTAGATCTGTACTGTCTTTGTTATTCGGGAGGTGCATTGTCCGGCTGCTGCGTATTCTAGTTCCTCTGCCTTCAGAGCCAAACTGGAGATCTTGGCCAGGGGACCCAGTCCGGGCAGGGAGCCCGCAGTCTCTGGGTGGTCCAGGATCTGCCCAGACTTCATAGCAGGAGGGTGGGCGGGCTGGCCGTGTAGAAGGCGTGGGCCGAGGTGCCCCGGGGCGGTGGCCAGGATGGGCTGCAGCTCTGCCTGCCATGCCCGCCAACCTGCTCCCAGCAGCTGAGCAGCGCAGAGGTAGCCCGCGGCCAACTCCCTGAGTCCCACGGTGGCCAGTAGGCTCTGGCGGGCTGGCGGTGGGCGGAAACCAAAGTGTGGCCCATAGCAAAATGTTCCAGAGATGGAGAAACTGTCTCATGAAGAAAGAGTAGAGGCTTTTAGAAACCTCTTGATAAATAGAAAGGCAAGCCATTGTGGCTTCACTTATCTGATTTCTTTTGGTCTGCTGCATGTGTGTGGAGCTGAGATTCTTGTCCCTGTTCAGGGTGCCATTATGTTGTTTTCTCTGGGCTGGCTTCACGGGCAGGAGACAGAGATGACCAGAAACTCATGGCTGAGCTGAGAACGCAGTTTAATCTTTATTCATGAGCGGGCAAGCAGTCCGACAACCTAATCACCACACAATGGGCTCCTTCATCTCTCTCTTCCAGCCACAGCATCAGGAACCAAGCAAGTATGCAGGGATGGGGGGAGGGAGAAGGAAGAAGCAAGAAAAGGCAAAGTCTAAACCAAAATCTCCTGGAGGCAGGGGGAGTGAGACCAAACCAATGTAACAGAATGACCATGTAAATAGACCACAACATCAAGCAATGTAACAGAAGGGATCCCAGAAGCAGAACTGGAAGCATACCAACACCTAGATACCCCCCCACCTCACCTACCTCCTATTACAAGTGCCCCAGTCACTCCAAAGCTAACCTTGTCAGACAAAGTAATGACTACAAACCTGAATAGGGTCAAGAGACTGGCATACTTTAATGATGACCCTTCAGTCACTATCCAGCCACCCCATAACCTGGGGCCACTAATACTTTTTAAGAGGCAAAGGAGCAGGTGGAGGGGGAGGCAGAGGGGGGGAGGGAGAGGGGAGAGGGGAGAAGAAAGTGAGGGGGAGGTGGAGAGGGGGAGGAAAGAGGAAGAGAAGGAGGGGGACAAAGGGGAGGGGGAGATGGAGGGGGAGGAGAGAGGTAGAGAAAAAGGAGAACAAAGGGGGAGGGGGGAGATGGAGGGAAGGGGAGAGGAATAGAAGGAGGGGGACAAGGGGGAAGGGGATGGAGGGCCAGGGCTGCAGAGGAAGGGAGAAGGAGAAGAAGAGGGAGAGCGAACAGCATCAAAGCTTCCTTCAGTATGATGGAAGCCTGGGCTGTACACAGGGCAAAGCAGCACACTATTCAAGTGAGCTGTGGTGCCAATCTTTCAGCAACATTTTAAAATATTTCTTTCTTCTCTGGCCTCTAATGCCTTTTCTGTTTTTGTGTGAACCACATTTGACAGGTTTTTATGTGTGTTCTGCACCCCGTAAAATAGTTCCTTTTCACTGCTAATTGAACCAATAAAATGACCCACATAATTCTTAAAACAAAGCCTTAAGAGAGGCTGAGAGTTAGCCTAACAAGATTTAAAGACTCAGAGCTTCCCCTCCTTAAGAAATCAAATTCTTATGCCACCTGGTGTCTATCAAGGAAAATGCAGCAGGCAACCTTGAAGTTGCACCTTCTACAAAACCAGAGGAATCCTATCCTGAGATGGGGCAGGAGTGGTTTATCCTGTGTGGATGACATGTCTGGACTGCACCACCACTGAGTAACCCTACAACCAACTTAGACAGGTCTGTTACTCTCCATTCATACTTCAGTCCCTCCAGTTCCCAGAAAATTAAATATTTTCTTCATTTCCTCACTTGCCAGTTGACTAATAGAAGATCATAAAACTCTAGAGGTGGATTGAAACTGAAAAATAATATGAAGAAAACTTTTTTTGTCGGAGACATTGTGCAGTGGATAAAGTGATAGACACTCAAGCAAGAAGACCTGAGTTCAATTTCATGTTTTTTTTAATTTTTAATTTTTTATATTTATTAATTTATTTTCCCTTTTCTTGTCCTTTTTATTGTTGTTGTAGTTATTATTATTGTTGTTATTGATGTTGTCACTGTTAGATAGGACAGAAAGAAATGGAGACAGGAGGGGAAGACAGAGAAGTGGAGAGAAAGATAAGACACCTGCAGACCTGCTTGTGAAGGCACCCTCCTGCAGGTGGGGATCCAGGGTCTCAAACCTGGATCCTTACACTGGTCCTTGCATTTTGCGCCACGTGTGCTTAGGCTACTGCGCCACCGCCTGACTCCCCTGAGTTCAATTTCTGATATGTATGAGAGTGATAGTCTTTCTCCCACTCACTCTTTTCCTTAAAAGAAAACATTTTCCTGGCTCCCCACCTGCAGGGGGATTGCTTTGCAAGCAGTGAAGCAGGTCTGCAGGTGTCTGTCTTTCTCTCCGTCTTTCTGTCTTCCCCTCCTCTCTCAATTTCTCTCTGTCCTATCCAAGAAAAACAGCAATAAACCACAATATTAATAACAAAAGAAAAGAAAACACTTCACAAAACCCATCCAAAAAGTTAGAGGAAAATTAATTCAAACAGCAGACTCTCGCTTTCCAATAAAAAACAAAATGTGTTGACATTATGTTCACCACCAATATCTCATGGAGTTTATTATCAATTGAGGAGACAGAACATAGTTAAGGAAAACAAGAAACAAAAGAAAAATAAATAAAATGCCACTAAAACTATGAAAATGTGTTGTATTTTTGTAGTTTATATTATTTAAATAGATTGCAATAACTAACATAATTGTCTTATTTACTTATGTTGGGGTAAACAAAAATAGGACACAACGTTTATTACAAAGTGGTGCAGCAGACTAGTTACATACTGTCATGGCTCTGCTAAAAGCCCTTTGTGCCTGAGGCACTAGAGGTCCAGGTTCAAAACTGTAGTACACAGGTACCTCTGGGGAAAAAGAAAGAAAAAAAAAGATATTTGGGGACTGGGCTGTGACATACTGGGTTAAGTGCACATAGTATGAAACTAAAGGATCAGGGTTCGAGCCCCAGCTCTCCACCTGCAGGGGGGATGCTTCACAAGCAGTGAAGTAGATCTGCAAGTGTCTATCTCCTCTTCCTCCCTTCTCAGTTTCTTTCTGTCCTATACAATAAAATGGAGGGGGAAAAAAAAAAAGGCCTCCAGGAACAGTGAATTTGTGGTGCAGGCACTGAACTCCAGAGATAACCCTGGAGGAAAACACACACACACACACACACCAGGAGATTAGACAAAAAAAAATCCAATTTTATGCAAAAAGTAGTCTTTCAGAGGTAGAAATGATAAACAATTTTAACCATGTGTGGCAGTTATATTATGTTTTTATTTGGTGTTTGAATAAGTTATTTCCTATTCTGGGAAAGTGATAGAAAGAATTAGAAAAGGAGTAGATTAGACTCTCCTTGTTATTTAGTTCAGACAGAGAGATAAAGAAAGAGACAGAGAGAAAAAGAGAGAGAGAGAGAGAGAGAGATGGTGGCATAAAGAAACACCTGCAGCATTGCTTCACCACTTGTGAAGCTTCTCCCATGCAGGGGGAGACCAGGAGCTTACACACTGTAGTGTGTGATAAGCAGGTGTGCCAACACCCACTTGCCCCTGGACTCCTAATTTGAATGATTCAGTGGAAGATTTTAGTCACAGATATTAGCTGAGGGCAGGGACTTTTTGTTATAGCTGTGTTTTTTGTTGTTTTACTGTAGCACAACGTGGTGCTTAGGACCAAGTTAAGTGACTCTGAACACACAGGATCTGGGAGACATCCTCTGTCACTCCCGATTCTCAGACTATCTGTCCTAGAGAGCTTGTCTCTAGCTATGTTGTGTCACAAAGTTTTCTTCTTCACACTCTAAGAGTTCTTCACTTAATACTATGCAGTAGGTGCCTACCCTGGGTTCAGCATAGTGCTAGTTTCTGGTAAACTAGCTGAAATAAAATGCATTTTCTGTTAGTGGAGACAAGAATTTCTTTAGGCACCAGGTCTAGCTAAAATTAAAGGACAGTGTCTTAATTTTCTACTAGCAGGTGTTGCTGAAAATTCAAAAGTTAACGATTGTCAGCTTATTTTTATAATTGACAACTAGTTGAAGAAAACCAAATAATACCCCCAGATCTAGTACCTTTACTATTTGTTAAAACTTAAAGAAACCTGGGGCCAGTTGGTGGCACACCTGGTCGAGCACACAGATTACATTGTGCAAGGACTGGGGGTTCAAGCCCCTGGTTCTCAACCTGCAGTTGGAAAGCTTCACATATTCTGTTTCTCTTTCTATCTCCCTCTCCCTTCTAAATTTCTCTCTGTCTCTGTCCAATACTAAATATAAAAAAGTAAAACTTACAGAACCCCTAGCTTATTGCAGATAGCAAATTAATGGTTAAAGGGAAAATATCTCTTGTAGAAGCAGAACAAGCACAGAGCAAAGGCACCTCATCAAGCAGGTGAAGCTGCCTCATAAGCAGGTGAAATTTGCATTGTACATTTTACTCTGAGCCAACTGAGGAATAAAGGCTCCTGAAGTCCTGCTTCTTCCACATAGGAGTTGATGCTTCTGGCAACATACCATAATGATACCTGGGTTAGGTAAACAGCTACAGGTTAATTATGTTCACTGTGGACAACACGCTATTCTTTTTCACCTGCCATGACTAGCGAAGCAGGCAGTCACAGATAATTCTTTCCCTGTATTCACTAGTAATCTATACCGTAGTTAAATCATCATCCCTCCCTTCTGTTTTATTTTACTTATTTTTCTTTATTTTTTTTAATTTCTTTTTACCAGAGCACTGCTCATCTCTAGCTTATGGTGTTGTGGGGGATTGAACCTGGGACTTCAGAGCCTCAGGCATGAGAGTCTCTTTGCATAACCATTATGCTATCTACCCCTGCCCTCTCCCTTCTAAGGAAAAAAAGTTTCTTACATATATATATATATAGGGTTGGGGACCTGCAGTACTTAAGAGTCAAGTCTTTAAGTTTTATTAAATCTGATGAGCTTTCAATGCACACTAGCCCATCTCCTTGACAATGAAGCAGACTGAACCACTCAATGACTGACAGCTCCATTTGCCAGGCAGCCATTTTGAGTGGCATCTCAGCAAGAAGGATGTGAGTTTGATTGACAGCTTCACATACAAAGAAGTTAAGCCAGGATATCTTTGAGAAGCTGTGAAGAAGGTGTGGGAGAGATGTGTTCTTCGGTACCTCCCTCATTTTTTAGTTCCTGTGAACATGCCATCATCACTACTAGAATTATCAATACTCATATATGAAAAAGACAACACTTGATTTCTCACAGCTGTGCTTCAATCAGCTTGGCTTTCTGTTGCTCCACATGAAAATGTTTGTGTACTTCCAAACAGTATACAACACGTTCATCTTCACAGTTGGTGGGGTTTTAGTTATGCCAAATAATTGCCCTTAATACAGTATCAACCACCAAGGGAAAGAGTAGGTACCAACAGATTCCTTTCCATGAGTAGAGCATGGTGTCTATGCTGTCAGTAAACTTTTCTGACTGTAGGAAACAGTTCCCTGATAAACAAAAGGAACCACAACAGCTAATGACTGCCTAGAATGTTCCTCCAAAGGACAATAAAAACTGAGACTAAATATAGATTACCTACGGTACAGATAACCCAGTATGAGTCTAAGCGCACCAAGGAGAGTCCATGTTAACTTTCAGCTTAGTAAACATATCCATGGCCTTCATGTTGTACATTCCCATCTGTTCCTGTTTTGCTGTAGCAGCAAGAATGTTTTTTTTTGTTTATTTGTTTGTTTTTTGTTTTTTTGCCTCCAGGGTTATTGCTGGGGCTCAGTGCCTGCATTTCGAATCCACTGCTCCTGGAGGCTATTTTTCCCATTTTGTTGCCCTTATTGTTGTTCTTGTTGTAGTTGTTATTGTTGTTGTTGGATAGGACAGAGAGAAATGGAGAGAGGAGGGGAAAGCAGAGAGGAGGAGAGAAAGATAGACACCTGCAGACCTGCTTCACCACCTGTAAAGTGATTCCCCTGCAGGTGGGTGTTGTTAATCTTCGGGGGCTCCAGCTGGCCGGGCTAGCTTCACGGCGGTAGGCAGAGACAACCAGAGACACATGGCTGGGCAGTGAAGCTTTATTCACCAGCGGGCAAACATGTGCTCTCCTGTCTTTCTGCTCTGGTGGCAGAGAGAGACCCTTAAACTAATCACCACACAGATCTGTCCTGCATCCCCTCACTCTGGCACTACGTAGCATCGAGGGCGGGGAGAAAAAGAGGCATGCAACTAGCAAGGGTCAAATCAATTTCTCCCAGAGGTGGGGGGAAGGAGACCAAACCAATATGAAACATACAACAGGTGGGGAGCCGGGGGCTCCAACCGGGATCCTTATGCTGGTCCTTGAGCTTTGAGCCATGTGCACTTAACCCGCTGCGCTACTGCCCGACTCCCAAGAATGGGATACTTTTTACCGACAGTGTATGCATATCTGATAAATCAGTGGCCAGTCACATAATGAAATAGGAGAATAGACAAGTAATGTTCTTTTGAGATGTCTCTGATGCCCAATATAAGAATTTTTAGCTTTAAGTCTTATTCAACAAAGTGACCTTAAATTTTCCTTTTCTTTTTTTTTTTCCTTTTTGTATTGATTTAATAATGATCAATAAGACCATAGGATAAGAGGGGTCCAACTCCACACAATTCCACCACCAGAGTTCCTCATCCCATTCCCTCCAATGGAAGCTTTCCTATTCTTTATCTCTCTGGGAGTATGGACTCAGGATCATTATGGGGTGCAGAAATTGGGAGGTCTGGCTTCTGTAGTTGCTTCTCCACTGGACATGAGCATTGGTAGTTTGGGATCCCTCAAACTGTTTCTATTTTCCCCTAGTGGGGCAGGGCTCTGGAGATGTGGGGTCCCAGGACACAGTGGTGAGGTCATCTGCCCAGAGAAGTCAGTTTGGCATCATGGTAACATCTGTAACTTGGTGGTTGAAAAGCATTAAGATATAAAGTAGAACCAATAGTTTAATAATCAAGAACAAAGGGAAATATAGCAGATGGTTGGGGTCTCCATCTTGGAAAAATCTAGGAAGTCTATTTTAAGTTAGCAGGCTTAATGTAATATTTTGACAAGCACACCAGAAAGGTGACATTGCAACAGGATGAATTCTCCTCCACCATAATCCTACCCTTTTCTGTATTTTCTGTATTTTCCTTCTCTACCCAAGTCCTAAAAATCAAGCCTGTCACCATCCTGACTTCCCTGGGCAGATGTCCTTGTGTCTTGGAACCCACCTCTCCAGAGCCCTACCCCACTAGGGAAAAGACAGAAACAGGCTGGGAGTATGGATCCACCTGCTATTGTCCATGTCCAGCTGAGAAGCAATTACAGAAGCCCGAACTCCCACTTTCTGCTCCTCATAAGGAATTTTGGTCTATAGTCCCAGAGGGATAAAGAATAGGGAAGCTTCCAATGGAGGAGATGGTATAGGGAACTCTTGTGGTAGGCACTGTATGGAACTGTACCCCTGTTATCTTACATTCTTGATAATCATTATTAAATCCCTTAATAAAAGAAAAATCAAGTCTGAGATAAAGATTATCTTCTAAAGTAAATAATTATCTTCTCAGGTAACTAATATCCAAATAAACTTGTTTCAACAGTGCCTAGAAGATATTTCAAAACTGCCTACCAATAGTCTAGTCCTCTCTGAACTGCTGTGTTAACTTCCAGCATGCCTTCTGAGAGAAACTATGAAGTTGAAACACATAGAAGATAACAGGAGAACAGGAGAACATGCTTTCCTTGAGACAATAAACTGCCAGGAACCATTTCTCTGCTTGATAGATGACAAGCTTTGAAACAATGGAAGCCCTCGAGACAAGTTTCATTCTCCCCCCCTGGGCAGACCATTTTCCCCTCAGGTAGACCATTTATCAGAAATAGTGACACAGCACATAGTTGTGGTAGCAAACATGATTTCATCCATTGTATGTTGCAAGGAACATTCCCCTTTGAAGATTGCTCCCCCTCCTCCTCCTCCAGCACTTCCCCCCCCTTCCCCAAAGCTTTATAATGCCTGTGTACACAATAAAATTTTGCAGCTTGATCAGAAACTTGACTTGCTGTCGTTCTTTCGTGTCTCCTGTCCCTTTCATTCCAGATCTTTTAGGTTCCTAGCCCCTGCTCACCGCCCGCTGGCCGGGGCAATAAACTTAGTATGTTTAGTCAACAGGACATGCTTAAAAATAACACTAGAGCTTCTACCAAATAACAGAAGGATCTCAGTTTGGAAGGCAGAATGTATTGGGTTATTGGAAACATCATGACCTATTTTTCTATGCAAAAAAATGTGCTATGACTTTTCCAACAACCCAATATGTAACTCCTTTATGTGAGAATGAACAAAAATAACAAATGGTGGTCAGAAAAAAAGGGAGGGAAAAACTGAAGGGGTAATTTCCAGTACTTACCATAAGGTAAAATGTAATAATTTAGCATTTAGACAGTATTAAGGCTTACATAATTATTACTAATTATAGCCATAACTAAAATTTCTTTTTTTATTTTTGGTTTTGTTTTTTTACCACAGCACTGCTCAGCTTCGGCTTATGATGATACAGAAGGTTGAACCTGGGACTTCAAAGCCTCAGGCATGAGAATCTCTTTGCATAACTATTATGCTTTCTATCCCTGCCTTATCGCCATAACTATAACTATAGCCTATCCGAGGCTTTTGAGGGTCTTTTGAAAATAAACTATGTGTCTTTAACAATCTGCCAATATATGCGGATATCTTCGCCCACCCTGTCCAACGCTTGACGTCTCGTCATCCAATCTGGTCCCCTACGCCTACACTGAACTTCTCTGTTCCAGACTCTTGGAAACAGAGTTGGCAGTCAGCTGAGGTAAAGAACAAACACCTCATCACAGACCCCTGCAAGCGTCAACCCGGCTATGACCTAGCACGTTATGATTGGGCCCTCCTCAATCGCTATCGAACAGGCCATGGCCAGTGTGCAGCTATGTTCCATCGCTGGGGAGCCAGAGACGACCCGAACTGCCCCTGCAGCTACAGACAGACTATGACCCACATAGTCAACGACTGCCACCTCTCCAGATTCAAAGGAGGTCTCGAAACTTTACATCAGGCTCAACCTGATGCTGTTGACTGGCTACAGAAGAAGGGCAAACGCTAGAAGAAGAAGCAACAGTGATTGTCTTACTGCATTTGAGCTAGTAATGATTATAGTATAGACAAATGGCTTGTTGGCAATAGAAATTAATCTCGCAATTCTAGATCATAAGAAGATAAATATGTGGTCCAGAAGTTGGTGCAGTGATAAAGCTTTAGACTCTCAAGCATGAGGTCCTGAGTTTGATCTCCGGCATCACATGTGCCACAGTGATGTCTGGTTCTTTCTCTCTCCTCCTATCTTTCTCATTAATAAATAAATACATTCTTTAAAGAAATAGAAGATAAATATTAGAAGCCAGCAGGTTTATTTTTATTTATTTTTTTTATATAGTGAGAAACTGTTTCTGACTTATGAAGGCTTTCTGTCTTTTGACTGGGTATGTCTGGGACATTTTTATAATGGCACTAATCCCAATCATGATGACTTCTCCCTGTGTCGGGCTAGTGTCTCGGGAGAGACAGATGACTCAGGAACCAAGACGGAGGCGGCAAGGCAATACAAATCTTTATTCATTCTGGCGCCCTTAGAGTCCAGCTGTGGCACACCTCATTAAGCCAGCTGCAGCCTCTCTGTCTTGCACGCCCCCCTCCCAGCCTCCAACCAGGACAACCACACCCAATGGGAGTGGCTTGACAATCCATACATAGGAGAGAGGTAGAGAAAGCCACCTCCCCAGTAACAGTTGCTAGGGGTTCAACTACTAGGATAGCAATACCCTGTGGGGAATTAGGAGTGAGGCCTTTAGTCATTTGTAAGACAAAGCAGAAGACTGATACTTAGATAGTGGGATGGGCCATACTGGCATGGAAATAGGGTGGAGCAGGCCTTAACAAAGCTGTAGGCCAGGCAGGAAGATGCATTTTGTGGGGCAGGGGAGACTTACATGGCTGCCAACCATCTGAGATTCATGTGTCCCCCTATTTTGCTCAACCCCTCTGTAGAGAGAGAGACCAGGTAAACTCATCTCATAGGTTAAGCTCTGCCAGGCTCCACCACCTCCCCACAATTTCCCAATATCCCTCCACTCTAACTATAGCCCAGAGGCGTCACCTGCTAATATAATCACACTGGGATTTAATCTTCAGCATATGAATTATAGACATAAATCTTCAGTCCATAACACACACACACACACACACACACACCTTAGAGATCATATTGCTAAATTTTGATTTAGAGACTTTAGAGACAACTCACCAGGAAGGGTGTCTGTTTTGTCATTAATGAGGCACAAGTTCAAGTCCTGGCACCACATAGGTGCTTTGGCAATGAAAAAAAAAAAAAAAGTCTAGTGCTGTGCTGTCTCTGTCCTCTTGTGGGAAGCTGACTCTGTGACTCTGCAGTGAGAGTCCAGTCCCCAAAAGGCTCTGAAGGGAGGGGGGGAAATGAAACACTCACGAGCAAGGAACCTTAGAACCATTCAGGTAATGGCCTGAAACAATGCTGAACACATTTCTTGGAATATGAATATATATATATATATATATATATATATATATATATCACAATTTCTTGGCAAACTGCCCCATGAATCTGGATCCTTGACCCAATTATGTAATTGTTTGGATTATGGACTGAGACATTCTCACACTCTCTCATCTAGACTGGGAGAAGGTTAGAGGCAGTGGGGATGTCCTCTAGCACACAGCACAGAGGATTTTTCCTCTCAGAGCTGATTCATAGTTTCTAATATGGGGCTTGTCTCAGGATGTCCTGTTAAGAGGTTTTCCACTATCTCTCTCCTGACCTGGTTCCTTACATCCTCTCTCACTTTGTCTAAATGAGAAAGTGACCCAAATGTTAAGATCATGTATGAATTAGGCCCTGGTTCCAGAGATGCACACACAAAATAATTTAGTGTGGTAGATGATTTTTCTTTCCTATTTTTCTTCTAAGTGTACACCAAACCAACTGTGTGAAATTGATCAGAAGATGAACCATTTCAAAAGAATATCGTCTGCTTCATTTTGGAGATCAGTAGGGAGACACCAGCATTTGTTTTTGTCTTAAACGATGCTATGCATTTATTAATGAATTTAAAATTAAATTAGGTCCTATAAACTATTCTCTTCTAGTACCTCTCTATCTAATAGTCCATAACAGTTCTCTTACTTGACATCAGCAAACATTCCATGAATGGAGAATAATCAGGGAGCGGGGCTAGGCAGTGGTGCACCTGGTTGAGCACACATTACAGTGAACAAGGACCCAGGTTCAAGTTCCTGGTGCCTACCTGCAAAGGGAAAGCTTCACAAGTGGTTAAGCAGGGCTGCAGATGTCTCTTTGTCGCTCTCCCTTTCTATCTCCCCCTCCCCTTTCAATTTCTTTGTTTCTATCCAATAATAAATAAATATTAAAATATATTTTTTAAAAAGAAATAATAACCAGGGGGGCAAGCAGTTACATAATGGGTTGAGAGAAATGTGCTACATATGCATGAACCCAGGTTCAATCCCTGGTCCCCACATTCAGAGGAAAATCTACTGAAGCAGGGAAGCAGGGCTGCAGGTGTCTATCTTTCTCTCTTTCTCAATCTATCTCCTCCTTATCCCTTGGTTTCTCTCTGTCTATATCCAAAAAATGAATGAAATGATAAAATGAAATATTTTGAAAAAGAAAATTCTGGTGGTGAAACATATATATATATATATATATATATATATATATATATATATATATATATAACTAATATTTGTACATTACAACATTACAAACAACAGAACAATAGGCCAGTGAAGTCAAAATCTTTTTAAGGCCACCAGGGACTGGAGCTGGGTCCTCAACTGAGTAGCCCTCTTTCCTGCCTGCTGATGAGACTTCCTTTTACGCTGCTCCACCATTTTGATTCTATTCTCTGCATTTCAAATGACAGACATTTAGTTGATATTCCAGATATCTCTGTAAACCAAGAATTCTTAGAGATTTGATCTACAATATGTTTATTATCTTGAATTTAGATTACAGGATTAATATTCCTTAGTCCCTCTCTTTCCAGAATACTGTGAGAACCTTCAGGGTAATTGTCTTCCTAATTTTGTATCACTAATGATAAGTCTGTCCTATAGTGATACTTGGAATGTGCCAAGACAGTAGACAAGTGCATGAATAGGCCCTTCTAATCATAAGGATTCAGAATCCAGGCATGGAAATACTATCTAGTATTTAAAGTTCTTAAGTGGGTAGATACTGCCATCTAGTGGCGCCTATAAAGCAATGCTACTAGAAAATGTGCTAGAATCACTGAGCTAGCTAAGATCAACCAAGTCTGGAAAAGAGAAATTTCCCATGAGTGGTCATCCCACTTCCGTTTATCTTGTCCATCTCCAAAACTCTCTCCCTTTACACAGTCTGAACTGGAAGACGCTCTGAAGAGGGTTAAAACGGGAACGGCTGCTGGCTATGATAACATCACCCCAGAACTCATTCTTAACTTGGGCCCCTTGGAAAAGAAGTTGCTCACTACATTCCTGTCCCACATCTTGGAATCCGAATCTATGCCCAAAATTTGGTATCGTGCGAAGATAATAGCAGTTTTGAAACCAAAGAAGGACCCAACACTGGCCGCCAGCTATAGACCAATTTCTCTCCTCTCCGTGTATTACAAACTCCTTGAGAGGCTGCTTCTGTCATGTATTTCTCCTCTTACAGAGAAATTCCTATCACCCGCCCAAGCTGGTTTCCGCCCAGGAAGATCTACCTGCGAACAAGTCCTGGCCCTCTCAACTTACATTGAAAATGGATTCCAGAAGAATTTAAAGACGGGTGCTGTCTTTGTTGATCTCACAGCAGCCTATGACACGGTCTGGCACAGTGGTCTCCTAGTCAAGATCTCAAGATGCCTGCCTCCATGGGTGACCAACACTATATCGTTTCTTCTCCAAAACAGAAGATTCCGGGTGCATCTGGGTGACAAGTCTAGCAGATGGAGACTTGTCTCAAGTGGACTCCCCCAGGGCTCAATATTTGCATCAATGACCTTCCAGAAACTTCTTCAAGGAAGTTCATCTACGCGGATGACATCTGCTGTGCAACTCAGTCATCCAAGTTTGACATCCTTGAGGAAACACTCACAAAAGACATGTCTCTGATATCTGATTACTGTAAAAAATGGCGACTAATCCCTAGCACTGCAAAAACGGTATCATCTGTTTTCCATCTACACCATGCCTCGTTCTCGTGTGAGCTTAATGTGCAGCTTGACGATACGAGAATCCGGCATGAAGCCCAGCCAGTCTATCTTGGCATTACTCTGGATCACACCCTGTCATTTCACGAACATCTCATAAAAACTGCAGCAAAGGTGGGCGCGAGGAATAACATCATTGCAAGACTGGCCAGCTCCTCATGGGGTGCGAGCACTTCCACACTACGATTATCATCTCTGGCATTATGCTATTCCACTGCAGAATACTGTGCCCCAGGATGGTTCCGTAGCCCCCATGTCCACTTGCTCAATTCCAAATTATATTCCTCCATGAGGATAATTTCTGGAACCATCCGTTCTACCCCGGTTCCATGGCTGCCAGTTCTTAGCAACATCGTCCCGCCAGATAGTCGTCAGGATGCGGCATCATCTAAGTTCATTTCCCATGTCTACGCTCGACCGGACCTGCCAATATACGCAGATATCTTCGCCCACCCTGTCCAACGCTTGACGTCTCGTCATCCAATCTGGTCCCCTATGCCTACACTGAACTTCTCTGTTCCAGTCTCTTGGAAACAGAGTTGGCAGTCAGCTGAGGTAAAGAACAAACACCTCATCACAGACCCCTGCAAGTGTCAACCTGGCTTTGACTTAGCACGTTATGATTGGGCCCTCCTCAATCGCTATCGAACAGGCCATGGCCGGTGTGCCGCTATGTTCCATCGCTGGGGAGCCAGAGACAACCCAAACTGCCCCTGCGGCTACAGACAGACTATGACTCACATAGTCAACGACTGCCACCTCTCCAGATTCAAAGGAGGTCTTGAAACTTTACATCAGGCTCAACCTGACGCTGTTGACTGGCTATGGAAGAAGGGCAAACGCTAGAAGAAGAACTGAGCTAGCTAGATTTGCTGTCATAAATGTCTAGTAACTGAAGTGAGGGTGTAATGGACATTAACTAAAATTTATTACAAGAATTCACCAGATGCAGATTTTTTATTTATTTTATTTATTTATTTACAGTTTGTAATTGATTATAGGTTATAAGATCGTAGCATTTACAAGTACAATTCCAAACTGTTATCTAAACTATGGATCAGGGATGTTGTGTCTCTTTTTCTTTATGTGTGTCTCTCTCCCTCTCTAACTTTCTTTGTCTCTCACCTTCTGTCAAAGTGAAAACAAGCAAACAACAGCAACAACAAAATACTATTGACATCAAGCCCCAAATAACCCTGTTAACAAAACCAAGCAAATATAGAACCAACCATATAGTCTGGCAGTTCCTCTCCTGGGTATATATACAAAGGATGTGAAATCAGTTCTCTGATGATATCCATGCACAGATGCATGACTATGCTCATAAAAGTGTTATTTGTAAAAGCTAAAAGCAACTCATATGTCCAGCATTGAGTGTTTAAGGAAACCATGGCCTGCATACACAGTAGACTACTACTTAGCTCTAAGAAATTATGAAAATTTTGAGAATTTCCATTATGCTACACCATGGATGGGACCAGGGGGAATCACATTGAGTGAAGTAAACCAGAAAGAGAGTCATGTACCCTAGATGACTTTACACACCTGTCAAACCTAAATAACATAGTAAAAGATTATATTGATGAAGTCTCATTAGATGATAGTCTACTACTGCAAACAGCAAATGAGGGACACTCAGAGATGGGTGGGGTAGGGTGGGTGGAGACATATGGAAGAGGAGGGTGAGTTTGGTGGAGTGGGAAATATATTGACATCTAATCCGTGGGAATGTGCCCAGTGATAGTGAATTTGTAATTCAATAGTCCTCAATAAAGTCATACTGAATTTTTAAAAATACTTTTTTTTTTTGCCTTCAGGGTTATGGCTGGGGCTGGGTGTCTTCACTATGAATCCACTTCACCTTTTGAAAATCAACCCTGCCCCACTCTGCAGTGGGATGCCAGGAGCTCAAACCAGGATCCTTCTGCCGGTCCTTGCACTTCATTCTATGTGTGCTTATCCCATGACCCACCACCTGGCCCCCTCCTTATCTATTTTTTAAAGCCCAGTAGAACACTACTAGGACCAGGTGGTGAGCACCTGGTTGAGCGCACACATTACCGTATACAAGGACACAGGTTCAAGCTCCTGGTGTCTCTTTCCCTCTCTGTTTCCCCCTCCCCTCTCAATTTCTCGGTCTTTATCCAATAATCAATCAATTAATTAAATGTTTTTTTGTTTGTTTGTTTTGTTTTCCTCCTCCAGGGTTATTGCTGGGCTCGGTGCCTGCACCATGAATCCACCGCTCCTGGAGGCCATTTTCCCCCCTTTTGTTGCCCTTGTTGTAGCTTCGTTGTGGCTATTATTATTGCCCTTGTTGATGTTGTTAGTTGTTGGATAGGACAGAGAGAAATGGAGAGAGGAGGGGAAGACAGAGAAGGGGAGAGAAAGATAGACACCTGCAGACCTGCTTCACCGCCTGTGAAGTGACTCCCCTGCAGGTGGGGAGCCGGGGGCTCAAACCGGGATCCTTACGCTGGTCCCTGCGCTTTGCACCACATGCGCTTAACCCACTGCGCCACCGCCCGACTATGCTCACAACCAACTCTGGGGCGTCCGTATCAATAAAGAATTATATTACCATGCTGCCATGAGTTCCTCATCTCTCTCTCCAGTGAAGCTAGCCCAGCACAATTTGCTTGCAAAGTAAAAAATTATCAGCACTTAATATGAAATTTAAAATATGAATAGTCTTATATAGATTTGAGAAGTTACATGTGCACATAAAATCCTTTGTACAAGCCAGGGAAGAGAAAGAGGGAGAGGGTAAGGGAGAGGGGCAGGGAGAGGGTGAGGAAGAAGAAGGGGGGAGGAAGAGAAATGAAGTTTCCAGGACCAGATGGCTTGACTGGTGATTGTGCCAAACAATTGAGGGAGAGAAAATACCAGCTTTACTCAAAATCTTCTACATATTTGGAAAGAAATAAACATTTCTCAATTCATTATCAGAGGCTGTCATTATTTTGATAGCACCCTGCAAACAAAGACCTTATTAAAACTAAACTATGAACTAATATCCCTCATCAACAGAGATGCAAATTTTCTGAGTGAAATTCTGGCCAATCAAACTCAACAACATGCTAAAAGATGGTGCATCAGTACATTATGGGGTCTGATTCAAGAATGAAATACAAGTTTAACAGTCACAAATTAATGTGATGTTAAAATTTTAAAAACCAAACTGCATATGATCCTCTCAATAAAGCACTTTACAAAATCCATTATGCATTCCCAATTTTAAAATTTTGGCATATTAAAATATCAAAGGAAACACTCACTACTTAATACATGAAATATACAGAAACTTATAAGCTATACTGTAAAAAAAAAGTGAATTTTTTTTGTCCTTCAACCTCATAAAAAAAAAAAGCATGGTTTACTGATTTCACCATCTATTTTCAACAATACTCTAGAAATTGTAGTGAGCACAAAAAGCGAAGCATGAAATAAAATACATTTAGATTGAAAAAAATTAAAGTTAAACTTTGTTTTGATGATAAATTCACCTGTAAAGCAAACCTGATAGAATTCACTATAAAATTACTAAAATTAATTGAATTACCAGCTTCACAGAATACAGGGTAAATATATAACAGATTAATTTGATTTGTGCATTGTGCATTCTAGCAAAATTTAAGACTAAATGTTATTTGTAGCTTTATCAGAAATACGGAATATGAGAAAAATATAACAACAGCTCTGTCATAACTGTGTTCTCAATATTACAAAACCTTTCCTAGCAGCTGGGTAGTGACATTCCAGGTTGAATGCACGTGTTGCAATACCCAGGTGCAAGCTCCCAGTCCCCATCTGCAGAGAGAAAGCTTACAAGTGGTGAAAGGGGGGTATAGGTGACCCTCTGATTCTCTTTCTGTCTTTCTCTCTTTCCTCTCAATTTTTCTCTGTCTTTATTCAATAAATATATAAATAATCACTTTACAGAAATAGTTAGAAAATACTTGAATTAATAAATTTACAATGCTCATAAGTTAGAATTGTCAAGATTGTTAAATTGTAAAATTTCCTTGTCTGATCTGCAGGACTGATCTGCCCCAAAGTCACAACATGTGTTTTCTGTAGAAATAGATGAGCTTTCTGGAAATGCAGAAGACCCAAACTACACAAAATATATTTGACAGAATGTTACTGGATTACTAACACCCCTCAAGTTAGACTAGAACAGAAAATTATTAAGGAATTGTCACAATGGCACAAATACATACAACTAGAACAAAGGAACAGTAGAGAGACATCAAAATAATGGGGCTGAATGGTGGCACACCTGGTTAAGTGCACATATTACAGTGCACAAGGACCCGGGTTTGAGCCCCCATTCCCCACCTGGGGAAGCTTTGTGATTTATTCCTCTCTATCACCCACTTCCCTCTGGATTTCTAGCTGTCTCTATCCAATACATAAATTTCAATTTATCTGTCCTATCCAATAATAAATAAATAAAAATATAAAAAGGAAAAAGAAATAAAAAAAGAAAAGTGCATGGAATAGTTGCTTCCTCCTGCTTCTGGCTAGACCCCCTCACAGTAGGCCACCCTCCAGGAAGGCACAGTGACATGCAAAGGTGGGCTGTCCTACAACTCAGCCTCTAACAAAACTAGACTGCCCTGAACTCCAGGTAATAGAGTCCTTTACCTTAACATCAAGAAGGATGGGAAAGCCCTCAAGTCTGTATGTGATGTGTGCCCAGGCTGACTTTGAGGAGTTGGTGCTGTGTGACCTAAAGTCATTAAGAGGCTAAGACAAGGAAAAAAAAAAAAAAGACATGTCAGTAGGACCTATGCTGAGTCATGTGTGCTAGGTGTGTCTGTGACAGAATCAAGTGCACTTTCTTACTGAGGAGGAGAAAATTGTCCTCAAAATATTGAGGGCACAAGAACAAAGCCAAAAAACTAAATAAGAAATGAAGCATCTTTGAGTAAATTTTTTTTTAAGTATATAAAAAGCAGTATTATTTGTTGCAAGTCTGTCTATTGTATTGTCAAGACATAAACAGATTAACAAGTGACGGTTGAGTAAGGAGGGTCATTTATAAACTAGACTTTTCAAGACTGTATTGAGGAATACAAAATAAATTAAGCACTCAGAAGTTGGACAGATTTATAAAAACTAAACACACATCTACCATATTATCCATTCATTCTACTTGTAGGAACTTACCTATGAGATATGAAAAATTTATGTCCATATAAGAACTTATTCAGAAGTCTATAACTGTGTCATTTGAGATATGAAACAAACAAAAATTGGAAGTAATTTTAGTGTCCATAATAGGACAAGAAGCAAAATTTTCTATATCTATAAAATTTTACTGTACACATTGTTAATATAAGTGTAAAAGCACACATATAAGTTTATTGTTAGTATAAGTGTATAAGTGTATTGTATAAGTGTATTGTTAATATAAGTGTAAAAATGTAGTTCTAAACTTATAAATATTTTGTATTTTATTATAAGCACTTTAATGATTTTGTATTTTATTATAAGCACTATCTTGACAAATGTGTGAACTACCCAGCCACTTGCAGGTGTCAAAATTGTCAGGTTCATTAAATTATGTACTGGACATTTTGCTCCATTTAAATTGAACTTTTGCAATAGGAATCTCTAGGAAAAAAAAAGAAAAAAAAACTAGTAGGATATAGACCAACAAAGGAGAAATGTCCATAATAGGCAGGAGAATCTGAGCTGGATCCACTGTTATAAAGGTCCCATAGGCCAGGGTTCATGATGCAGGGCTCTGATATCTGAATGTAAGATTAATGTCCCAGCTTAAAAAACAGGAACATTTCTCTGTTTCTTCCTTTATGTTCCATTTGGGACTATAGTAGACTAGATGATGTCAATACATATTGCTAAATGTATATTGATAAATGAATCTACTGATTCAAATGCATTTTGGTAAATACATATTGGTAAATGAAACTACTGATTCAGATATTAATCTCCTAGGGGATCTACTGATTAATCTCCTATGGGAATCTACTGGTTGAAATATTAATCTCCTATGGGAGATCTTTCCAAAGATATGCCTATAAATACATTACCAGCTATCTGGCTGTCTCATAGCCTAATCAACTATCATGTCTTACATATAAATATAAATTTAAATACAAATAGGAGGGCTGGGCAGTGGTGTACCAGGTTAAGCACACATATTACCATGCACAAGGACCCTGGTTTGAGCCCCTGCTCCCCCACCTACACAGGGGATGTTTCACAAGTCATGAAGCAGATCTGCCAGTCTATCTCTCTCTCTCCCGCTCGCTCGCTCTCTCTCCACATCCCCTCTCAATTTCTCTCTGTCCTATCCAATAAAAAAATAAAAAAATAGAAATATAAATTTAAATACAAATATGTGTATACATATATACCTTTTCTTACTATATATAGTTTGTATATGTAAAGAATAATTAATTGTCACAGAAATCTGAACAGAGGTTTATGTGAAAATATAAACTGAAGTGTTTTGTAGGTCCCGATCACGGAGAGATGAGAGATGTACTCATATGTCATTACCTCTACCAATAAAATGATAAAATAAAAAAAGAAAGAAAATATTGACTAAAGAGGGGCATGAAAATAATTAAGGGTATGAGTTGCTCTTTATCTTGATACAGTGTTATTGACATAATGTGTATAGTTGAAAAGTCTTACTAAACTACATTGTAATCATTCCACCATCTCAGCATTGAGTATAACCCAAAAGAAAGAGAAAGAAAGAAGGAAGGAAGAAAGGAAGGTAAAAGAAAAGAGGGGGTTGGCAATGGCACAGCTGGTTGGATACACATATTATCATGCAAAATGACCTGGGTTTCAACCCCCTCCCCCACCTTCCTTACTTGCATAGGAGAAGCTTCAAGAGCAGTGAAGAGGTTTGCCCTTTCTCTCCCCCTCTCAATTTTTTTCTGCCCCAGCTAATAACAACAAAAGGGGAAAAACATAAAGGAAAAATGGCTACTGGGAATAATGGAATTAACCTTAATTTAAGAAAAAAGAAAATGTCTACAGTTGACTTTACAAATCTTAGTAGCTGAGTAATATACCATTCTGTATATAGACCACAACCTTCTCAGTCACTCATCTGTTGTTGGACACCTAAGTTGCTTCCAAGTTTGAGTATTACAAATTTTGCTGCTATGAACATAGGTGTACACAGATCTATTTGGATGGGGCATACAGTTAAAATGACATTTAAAATCGATGTGACTCAAAATGCACAGGAAAGCAATCAACCATATACTACATTTTATATGTTTCTGTTTTAAAACTTTTGCAAAATTTATTTTTATTTGTTTATTTTGGATAGAGACAGAGAGAAATTGAGGGGGGAAGGGAAAATAAGAGAGGTTCAGGACACAACTGATCTAGTCTTGCAAAGTGATCACAGCTGAGTATTTTAAGGAGACTGTCACTAAACAGGAGCAACCTGAGGTCATGCTAATCATCAAAGATTCACAGGGAATAGCTGATCTATGACTCCTGACCCTCAGTTCCGACTAGAACAATTTGGCGAACAGAAAAATGTAGATCAGAACAAAATGACCTTGTATGTAACATTAGAACAAGAGATGTATTACCTGACACACTTCCCTATGTAGAAGTATTTCCAATAATTTCCCCTCACATATGCAGGATGAGTAAAATCTCTACATCAAGATCCAGAATTTGGAGTAGTTAATTCTCCCAGAACAATCCGAATACTGCTTACAAACTCAAATCCCTCCTGGGCTCAAGTTTTCCTTTAGATTTTTTTTAATAACCATTGAAAAATCTATGTTTGCCAGTTTCTCAATGAACAAATGCATGTAATAACATATGGTACTTAGATACCTATAGCTGACTGCAGACAAAATGCAAATGTTGCCTTATCCCCTGTTTCTAATCTCCTTGATCCCACTCTAGCTCCTGACAAATTAAGGTTTGATACAGTTCCATACATTTCACAATTCTTTCCTCCAGACACAGGAGAGCTGTGAAATCCTGCCCTTCTTGTGCCATATTCTCTGATACTTTACCTGGAGCGTCCTGCAAACACAGGTGTAGCTACCCTCTAAATCACAGAGTAATGTTGATTATTAAGAAATGGAAAAAAAAAAAAGATTATTTCAAAGTCTCATCCCTTAAGGG